>NC_048899.1:13643367-13656690 GCF_011077185.1 Oxyura jamaicensis | reverse complement strand
AGAAAGAAAGAAAGAAAGAAAGAAAGAAAGAAAGAAAGAAAGAAAGAAAGAAAGAAAGAAAGAAAGAAAGAAAGAAAGAAAGAAAGAAAGAAAGAAAGAAAGAAAGAAAGAAAGAAAGAAAGAAAGAAAGAAAGAAAGAAAGAAAGAAAGAAAGAAAGAAAGAAAGAAAGAAAGAAAGAAAGAAAGAAAGAAAGAAAGAAAGAAAACAACACCCCAATCTGCTTTGGGTTGTCATGGGATTGCAGCAGGTGTAAGGGCCATTCTTACTCCCACTACCCATCCATCTGCATTGTTTGTGGCTGTACTAAATACTGACCCTGCCCTTGAGGCATCTCACCAGAGCTCTGGAGATCCTGCAGTGAGCTGGGAGGCATGAGTCCCTGTCTGGTCACCTGAAAGTCAGCTGGGAACACAACAGAAAAATTGCTAATATCCAAACACAGACTGCAAGCAAGTTCCTTATCTTGGTATGGGTACAGCCTTCTTACGAGTTACCTTTTCTACCTTGAAATGAGATTTACCAAATACAAAAAGGCAGCTCTGAAGAATTATCAAAACATATTGCTATGTTTTTCTTATTTCCAAACACTAAGTAACATTTACATTACAAGGAAGGAAGCCAAACTATGCAACTGAGTAAAAAGGAGAATTGCAAACAGCAAATACATAGAAAGTTCAGAAACAGAATTTATTCTAGTGTTTACCCCTATTCTAATATTTCAAGAAGACTGAACACTCTGACATGAGCTGAGCAGACCCTGCCAGCCAGACTGTTTGATGTTGCCTTGGCTCTGTGACAAATCCAGTCTATACAGGAACGCTGGCATTGTTTTCTGATCAAAGTGAGCACTAATGGCATTAAACCTGAGCTGTGGTCTGATATGTTTTCCTCCCTCAGCTGTCATTTCTCTACATTACTACCAGCTTTCACGTGAGGCATTGCAGTATGACCCTGCTGGTTTAAAGCATGGATAGACCTGTATTTCATATAGTAAGCACTGATTTTCATATATATTCTCCTACACTTGGTAAAGAGACAGGAGACTGTGAGTATATTATGGCATTAAAGAAATGGTTGCTTTCCAGGTATGTAATTTTCAGTTTCTGTTGGCTTTAATGATACTGCAAGAGAAAGAGGAAGCAGGAGAGCTTTTAGCAATTTTTGGATTAAGCTCTTCTGCAGCATGACAGGTAAAAGTGTCTTTAAAACTAACCACATGCTTACATCCCTTTTTTAAAGGATAGGGATTGAGCAACTGTAGCTATAGCAGGACATGACTGGGTTTCCTCAGTAACCCGTACAGGCATCCTGCTTGGGATGAGACACTGCAAGTTTCTGTAGTTCTGCCCACTAAGATGAGGCTCTGCTCTCAAAGATAGTAAAACGGTCTTGTAATTTCAAATAACAGTAAAACCAATTAGATATTATGAAATCAAATATCAGATTCTCAGAAAAAAAATATAGCCCAATTAATGGCAACAACCACTCTTAACGTAAATCGCTTCATAACTTGAGTCTCAATTTTTCTAGTGCTAACTTATCTGCTGCTATGTGACATAATCCACAATAAAGCACTTTACAGAACACATACAGAAAAAGTTGATTTTTTTTTCATCACTATGTTGTTTCACAAGCCCATGATGTCCACTGCAATCATTATTGATGCTGTCACAATTCAAATTTATCTTTTGCTGACTTTGAAATTATATATGATGCCAACCAGAGTAAGCAGGAGCAAATGCACCAATCAATGATCCTATGGTCTTGATATTAGCTCCTGCAGTCACATCTGCCACCTGCCTGTAAATCATTTAGTGTGGTCTGGCATTTACTCTCTCCTTGGAAGCAGGGAAGCCAAGGAGACTCTTCTTAAAATTTTGAAGTAGTTGTCATCTCCAAATGCTGTTTTAAATGACTTATCCTTAGTAGCCATTCCATCTTCACTTTGTAGTACAATGGCCCTTACCTACATCCGTGAAGACAGATTCCTCTCAATCTGTTGTAGACATCAGGGATGAATGAGAAGACTTAGAGGAAAATGACTGTTTTAGATCTATGTATGGCACAACTCAAACAGAATTTATTATAAAGTTTTGAAATGTCCAAAATCATTTTACTCCCTTCTGGTTTCCAGATGGGTCTATATCCAGAATGCCAGAATACCACAAAAATGCTACTTTTTTCATGCTGCAATCAAGAGCAGATGCAACAGAAGGCTACAGAAAAGACTGATTCTCAGAAAATTCCTCTCTGATTTTCAAAATAGAAGAAGTTTAGGTAATTTGAGTAAACTTTGCATGGGCATCCGAACATTTAGAATTGCACTGGGTCATGCATTCCATTCCCTTGGAAGCGTATACTTCACTATCTGTTCCTAATGAGGGAATTGGAGTACTTCAGTGGGTAAAAATCAAGGGACGGTATTCTAGTTTAGTCCAGTTCTAATTTAATATTTGTCTTTTTACAATATCACTTAAATCCTCTGCTGCTCAGTTTTCTCATATATTTAGAGAATCATGCTTCTAATTAAAATTGTGGGAGTCTCAAGTTTTCACCCTTACTACCATTATTTTATTGACTGTAAATACGAGCATTAATGAATTAACCATTGTTTGGAGATGAATCATTATTTGTTATACCATTGAACTCTATTCAAAAATCAAGTAGCAAACTAGCAGTAGGAATTTAATCTGCAAGTTAGCAGGAGTCTCTAGGACTTGCTGACTCCTCTGAAAGTTGAAGGTATACAATAATTTCAGAAGTTGCCCGGCACCTTGCAAGATCACACCCATAATGAATTTATTTACTATTCATACTCCCATTGTAAATCTATAATCTGGCTTTCCAATTTGGCTTTGAGGATCTTGTATTTGGTGGGTTTACATAGCTACATGTGCATGCTCCTTTCAAAACACTTGCCCGTATCAAGCATGCCATATGGAAACACGTATGCACATACTCATGCATAAACAACATGAAGGGGGGGAAGGTGCTTATAATTTTGTTATTTTTGTCTTACTCTGTATAAAATTAAAAAAAAAAAAAGACAAGATTTTAATTTAACCAAAGAACCTTAATCAATACTAGTTTCCCAGTACCTAATAAGAGAGGATAACGTATCAATGAATAAACATAACTGAAAAGGATGAATACTAGCTCTTGGGTTTACATGGAAGTTTACTGATACTTGCAGCAATCCTGATAATAAAAATGATTTATTTAAAGATTTATTATGAACATTGCAGGAAAGAAGATAACAGACATGCACCACTTTGTTTACACTAAAATTTCCTGTAAATTAAAAAGAGTTCTTATTCTCTGTTTGGTTTTGATTTGGTACTCTACCAAGTATCTGTTTATAAAAGGAAATATGACAGTACAAACTGTACAAAGTGAATTGCAACAGAGATTATCAGTCAAGGTGAGTTTGCTTTAAATTAAGTCCTAGCAACACAGGCACTGTATCCCATTAACCTAAGGAAAGTCAGTCTGAGGCAGATCTTTCATGCATCATTACTGAGAGCTGAACTGCCTGAAACATGGGCCAAAATGCTACTCTCCGAACTGGGATCAGCATTAGCCCTGCAGCAACTGCATGGGTCACTTGCAGTGTTAAAATAACCTTAGCCATATGCCACACTTGAACATCCCTAATCTGGGCTATGCTGCAATGATCTCAACCTCAAGAGCAGGGTTCTTTAAATGCTTCTCTCAGTGCATTTCTCAGGAATTTCAGCTACTGGTGACATTAATCAGACTGGGAGACCACCAGCACACTGCAGTAAGAGGAGATACCAGTAGAGCTAAAATGGTTTAATTTTACTGAGATACCAGTGCATGCAGCAATGATCTAAAAGATACATCAGTGAGAAAAAGCCTGAACTGCTTTTTAAAGAATTAAGAGTTAAGGCAGGAAAATAATGTTGCAGAGGGTTATATAAAAGAAAAGTTTGATGTGAAGTAAAATAGGTAATGTGTTTCAAATTATGTCTTAAGAACTCAAATTATGTCTTAAGGATCATGTTTACTCTCCTTGTACATACAACAAAATGTAGGAGAGTATAAAATACTGAAATAATTGCCATTATCTGGAGGCCAAGATTTACATAGATTCATGTTTTTACTCCAAACTGTTCTATGGTCCATCATTTAATATTTAGTGCTTTGAAATTAATGCTGGGTTTTTAAAATCATGTAGTTCATTAACTAACCATTTTGCAGACAATCCCAAATACACAAATTCAATACGTTAGAAAATATGCTGGCACTTACCCGGGGGCACATGCTCATTCATGATGACGAGTGATGCTGGAGTAGGCCTTCTTTTCCTGATCTGTAACATGCACAAATCATGAGAGTCATCAGGGCCCACCAATCACCCCACACCCAAAGCAAAGCAAACAATCCATCTGATGTCCTCCTGACTGTAAATCAGGCAAAGTTAAAAAAGAAAATATGTAAAGGAACAGCAGCACATCGCTGTCTTTCTGACTGCTCTTCTGGACTGACGGTGATCAGGGTCATGCGGCTGCTTGTATATGGAAATCCAAAACACTGGGATTCTTGAATAAGTTTTTGGACATCCATTGCTGATGTGTTTTGGTTATATCTTAAAATATTGGCATTTAGCTTTGTTTCAGGAAAATAACTGCAGTAGTTTGTGAACTTACACATTCAAATTGCTACTGCTGTTATAGCTCTCACAAGCAATTATGAATATGATTTTTTTTGTAGCACACTTGAGAGCTGACATTGCATATATGTTTTCTGATGAATTTATATTTCTAAACTGTGGCCAGAAGTGGTGTTATTGTTCTCTAACTAAAGAAAATAATAGTCAAGACTTTAAAAAGAATGTTTCCAAATAGCACTAGCTTAGATATTTACCTATCAATATGTAATTCTGAATAGAAATTATATGCAGTTCTTCTTATTCAAAATTTATTTGACTAAGGTTTTTTGTTCCATTAACACTGATTGAGCTACATGATATTGGACTACCCTCCTATAATGGACATATTTGCATTGAAAGTTGCTACACTAAAACTTCCAGGCTATCAATATTCTATTGAATTTAAGAGAGAGATTGAATATTTCAGCTAGAAACCACACTGACACAAGTGCTCAATGTCAGTGCATTTGTTCTTTTTTAATTGCTGAGCTCTGTAGTGAGATGGGTTCAAATTTTGCTTTCAGAGGTGTAAATGGAAAATTACATCATCAGGCTTAATGGGGTTATTCCAGATTAGAGTAAATGTAGCTGACAGCAGAATTTACTAATTTAATTCCATCACACCTACACAGTATAACCAAATAGCACTTGGAATTAAACTCATAACAACAACAAAATGATTACCCGTAAAAACTAGGCAGAATTTGTGGCACAGCATTTCAAAAACCATGGGAATTCAGTGAAATCCAAATGCTACGATTCTTAAAAATTTCAGAAAAAAAAAAAAATATCAGAGCACATCCTGTTTGATTTCAATGCAGGACTTTTCACAGACGTCTTATAGTTCAGAAGTACCAATGGACAAAATGAAAACCTGCAGCAATTCTTTCCAGCACTTCATTCAGTGGTCACTCACAAGCCATCACTTTCTGGCAAAGGCTCACATCAGAATATTCAGGAAACAAGATACCTGTCCTAAAGGTGCCAATACTTTTGTCATTAACACTGAACTGTCAAGGTTATGCTATTCCCCTGGTATCATCTAAAACTAGACTTACAAAAATAGAAGCAAATGTCGAGAAGTACTTGCACTGAGAGAAATATACTGGGTGACCTAATTACAATTTATCCAGATTTTCTCCTAAGCTTATGTTTGTCCTTCTTTATGTACATCTATGCATAGCTGTACATAATAACCACGTGTACAGAAAAACATATTTCCTCCATAGACTGCCGTAATGCTTTATATATATTACATATATCTGTGTACGTGTATGGGAGTCAAAACCTAAAATAGTATACATATTAATCTCATACATACATAATTCTACATCCAGACATATTTCTACACTTACGTACATATTTTTCTAATATGTAAAACATTTTAGCAATGATATAAATAAGACTATAATAATCATGTAAAATACAGGATATAACTGAAGGGATAAATTGTGCAAAATGTAACTCATTTTATCATGTTAAAATCAATGGTAAATAAGCTGTCTTCTAACTGGACTGTGCAATATGTCTTATTAGGTATCTATTATAAACTTCACGTTTTGCTTTATATAAAAACAATCTTCCTAAGTTGATTGAGAATGTGTATTCAAGTGGAGCGTTTGCATTAGAGCACAAGTCTAGTTACAGGAACAGCACAGAAAATATATACTGAATAAACCTACCTAAGATAAAGAAGGCTTATTCTGGCTGGAGAATATATCCAACTGTTTTTTTGCATGTATCCAGAGAGTGCTATAACCTCCAGAGCATTTGGTCTGTAGTTAAGCTACTATAAGTTGGAAAAGCATTTAGGCCATAAGTATGACCTGTTACCACCCTACATCTTGCACCCATTCTACCCCTTTCCTTCAAAACCGTGAGAGCAACTTGTCTCCTTACCTGCTCAGCTGCTTCGGGATCTATTTGACTCTGAAACAGTGGCACAGCAAACTGGATCTTTTTAGGGCTGTTGGGCTCCATCACAATGCTGAGGTGAGGCAGGCGAAAGCAGAGCCTGGAGCGCCTGAGAACAGAGCCTCGTTCTGCGGCTCTCCCCGGCGCCCTCCCTAAAGCCACGCTGTGTGCTCCTCAGTAACAGCTGTAATTCCCGACTTAGCAAGTGGATCTGTGTGAGCTGAGCAGCTCCCTTATTCCACATCCACAGAGATGCTGCTGGCTTGACTATTTTTTCCCCCACTCCCCTCTCCCCTCTCTTCTCCAGTCCTTCAGATCCTCTCAGCACAAAGCTAAAAGGAACAATAAGCTAATTGTGTACCAGTTCACTTCTGCATATGCCAAGCATTCACTCAGAAGCTAATTGAAAATGCAATACTAGCATTGCATGGCCTGGAGCCCTGGGATTTGAAAGAGAGGATCTCTCCACCGTACATTACTATCTGGCTGCTCAGAAGTGCAATGCAAGCTCCCTCTGAGTATTGCTGATGGGCTCTTAATTATTGATGAACACAAATCAGGAAGTTTTCAGATTTTGGGGGTGGAGGTAGCAGGAGGGGTGGATGCAATAATTCTGTCTCTGTTACAGTGTGCCAGAACCGCTCTCCTCTTCTCACGTATCACACAACCGCCTTTGCTCTTCCAAATCCTTTTCTAAACCTCTTCCAGGAATTTTTTTTGATGATGATGCTACATAGATGCCTACACTTTCTTGAAGAATATCTGGCATGCTAACTGCGGTTTGCACCTTAGACTAGTTCATATTTAGACTGCAAACTCTTCTGGTAGGATCCATCTCAGATAACTTCAGCTACTGAGAAGTTCCACATTTAAGCCAGCAATCTGGGTTCCCGACAGCTTGACACATCAGAGCATGTTTTGTTCTGTCCTGCTTAAGTGCAATATAGCATCTACTGGAGATAACATTTTATCTCTGTCAACCCTAGAAAAAGTAAAGATGGCTCAGCCTAGTCACTTCGCTTTTAGAAGGCTACAATTCAGAGTCCCAAATCCTACTTTGGGGTACAAAACCCGTGCCTTCTTTTAAGACCAGGAAAATAATTTGGTCAATCATACCAGTAACATTCTGGTGAATCTTCTTGATTTTCACTTTTAATTTCATCTTAATGAGAAGTATATGAAACAATATACAGTGACCATTACCATAACCTACCCATTTGCTCAGAGCTCCTGACCACTGCAAAGCAGCACAGCAGAGCTCCTGCAGCAAAGGTGCTCTTGATGCTAAAGCTGGGTCCCTGGACAGACAATGCTGTAGGCAGGTCAAAGGACTATGTTGTAAGCATAGCGCTAAGCCCACAGCCAAAGAGCATTGGGTCAATATCCTGGTAACCATTACAAACAATTGGAAAGAAAGAAAACAAGGCAAGTCCTGACTGGTATGGCACTTCGAAGAGTCAGCTTTATCTGGGATAAGGCTACCTGCAGAGAGCAAGTGAATTTTCACCAGCTTTTTGGAAGATCTGTGAACTCTCTCAGTAGAAATACAACCAGTCAGGATGAAGAGCAAACAGGTAAAATGCACAGAGAAGAGTAACTTGAGCCTGCTCTGACAGACTGCAGTAAGGAAACAGAGAAGCAGCAGAATTCGGAGCTGAGGCTCTGAAACCAAAACTCAAAGGAATTTGGAAACACAATTCTGGTCCAGGCCACTGAAAGGATCAAGGATTTTCACAGTTCATCACAGATTTATTCTAAAGCCACTGAGTATTTCCCCATCTGTGCCAGTAGGGGAGGTGGGGAAAGGAGTAGGGATCATGGGTAAAAATAATGCACAGGCTGTGCACAGCAGAATAAACCTGAAAGTCAAGGTTTGGATTCATACAAATGAAAATAGTTAACACATTATCGGAATACCAGGATATGTCTGAACAGAGGCAAATACACAAGCCAGTTAGTTTATGAAAACCATGTCTAGCCCAGAAGGTGAGAATATACTAGAAGTTAAAGGCCTGGTTGACTCAATGATCAAAAATAACTCACAATGAGGGCTGAAATTTCTCTCCTCATCCATCTCCTTTGTACCAGTGGCTTCTAGCTGATGGCAAGTAGCTGGAAAAAATGCCAGTGACTTAACTGACAACTTGCTTGATGCTTTGTGTTGGTTGGCACAAAATTTTTTGAGAGCTATGAGGAAGCCGTGGCTTACAGCAGATGTTCAGAGATCAGAACAGAGACATGGAGCTCAGCACTGCACACCCTACCAAAAATAACAGGCTTCATATTCTGCTGTGTTGCTTTTCTCACAAGAGTTGCTCCCCGGACTTTCATGAAGTTGAAGTTTGCAAAGACACCACTCATAAATTGGAACTTATTTTAGTTATAACTTTGACTTATTTTTCCATATATCCATTAAAGCAAGGGACTGAAAAAGATCACTTGAGTGACTGAATCTGTGGATGTTCTTTTCACTGAAAAACCACCACATCACAAAAGTGAATTACGTATATAATATTCTTCAAGTATCTCTGAATCTGAAAGAATTGTCCTTTTCCTGAGAGGGTAAATGAAAACAAATAAATAAATAAAATGCAATTAATTTATACTGATGCTGTCTTCCCACATCTTTTCTTCAAGCTGCAACCATTTAATTTGCCCAGATACCCCCCTATTCAGAGATGTCTCCCTTAATTAATGCAACTGTACAACTGGAACTGCAATGTAGTAGAAAGCTTTCCTTTACTGAGCTGTGTAACAAGTAGCATCCACCTGTTTTTTTGATTAGTAGAATAGATAGGAACTCCTATCAGATAGCATCTGATAGGACAGAACATGTACGATGGTTAGAGACCAGAGTAAATCAGCTCAGGGAATGTCTCATTGCTGGTGATTTTCCTGACAGATTTATTGTGATAGTTCAAGTGCATTAACTTAGAATCGTAGAACTGCAGAAAAATCTTAGATGGAAGGGACTTCTGGAAATACCTGTTCCCACATGCTGCTTGAAGTAGGGCCTGAGATCAGGTTATCTTAGGCTCTCTCAAGCTGATTTTGGAATATTTTTAGCACTAAGGTGAAATGCTCACCTTAGCTCTACTTACCACAGCAAATGAAAGAGACACACCGAACAATGATGCTCAGTGTTTCTTAAGATTGCTTTTAAACCTTCACTGTTCCTACAAAGACTAATCACAAAGTGCTTTCCATAGATAGACAATTAGAGGCAGAGCACAACTGCAGCAGTTCTGCTGGCACAGCTCAGAGCTGACAGTGAAGGAAGAGAGGTCCAAGCAGCTTTCACTATGGGCTATCAGAGTTGGGGGAGGTTTTCAGGACAGTCTAATTATACAGTCTCACAAGACCTTCATGAGCAGACATGCCATTAACTTGTAGATGTCTATCACAGACGAGCCATCTATTGTAGATATCTATGAAACTTTGTGTATAAAATTATGCTACAATTACAGCTATAGGATTACAGGCGCTATAGTTCTCATTACAAAAGCTTAAAATTTCATTCACTAATGATAAAGTCAGGTCACATTCAGATAGTGAAAGAATGTTACAGCATTAAATGGCTGACAGGCTGATAGAGGTGGTTCAGCTCTCAACTGCTGGACATTGTGTCTAGAGAAATCATGTCTTGAAGTTGTTGCTAGCAATAGTATCTGAGAAACAAACTCAACAGCTGCTTGAAGAAAGGAAGCAACAAAGCCACTCCTTGTCAGGCTGAGAAGGAAGCCAGACAGCGAGGGCAGGACAGGACCGAGGGACAGGTCCCTAACGGACTGCCAGGCCGCAGGGAGAGGCCTAGCGGGGACAGGCCCTCCAGGCCTGCAATGTGGAGGTGCCTGCCCCGGCCGCTCTCCTCTCTGCACTCCTTTGCAGCTGGCTGCCCAGCTGTCTTTATGTGCCTTACAACAATAAAAGTATTTTTTTAAATAGTAGAAGAGACATATTTCAGGGAGCAGTCGGATATAGGCTTTCAGGATTACTGCATCAGCTTACTCTTACACCTAATTTGCAGCACTGGATGTCTCCAGGCAAAATGTGTTTGCATTTTCTATAGACTGCATCATAGTCTGGGGAAGAGCTGAAATGCATTTAAGTACTGCCAAATCCTTTTAGCTCATCTTCTGTTTTTAGTGCACTCCCCACAATGTTTCAAATTCCTTCATGATTCAGCTAAAACTATCATGGAAAGAAAAATAATAATAACTGTCTAAGATCTTTCCTTTCTATGTCATTAACTAGGTTCTGGTATGAACTGCTGTCATGATGAGCTATCAAATTATTCACAGCTCCTGCCTGAGATATTTTCCCTATTGTAGAAGGAGAGGATTATTATTATTATTTTTTTCACAGCCAACGACCCAGGCTGCTGGGAAGGGAACTCAGCAGGCTCTGCCCTGCGCTCCACACCATTTTGGCTGTGGCTGCGATCTGCTTCTCTGTGGTGATCAGGGACTACTGCAGCACCAACCTGGAGAGGAATGAGACCTGGAGCTGCCTGTGAAGGTGCTAAAATCAGATGCAACCCTTCCAAGGATAAGCACTGGCATTTCCAAAAGGGTCCTGAAAACTTCCTTTCAAAATTGTTAAATACAGGTGTTGCTGTTGAGTGGGTGGCTCCCACTCAGCCTCTGGAAACACAGTCAGATATTGATATGCAGAAAATACAAAAGATTTAAAATCTGTACATGTGGGGCAACATAGCGCAGAACACGTCTGTCTTGTGAGCAGCAAGTGCTGCTGCAGGCAGATCAGGATGGAGAACCAAAAGCATTGTTGATCCTGTGACTGCTCAGAGGGACATGAAGTGAAAGCTGTTGGCCTACTAACAGCGTAACCCAAATTTCTGTTGGCAGTACGTGTCCATCAAACACCAGAGTTGGTCAACATTAACTGTATACATAAGAACTAGATATGTAAAAAATACAGCTATTTTTATTTATAATTTCTCTTTAGTTGAGATAATCACTCCTTAGCAGTGTAATTGTAATCATCATCAGTTTAAAGTTACCTTGACTTGAGGATGTAAGAACTGACGCTATCAAGTCAAGCCTTCCTCTGGGAGTCACAGCTCTCCTGACTATCAAGTAATGTACAAACATTTACTGGTAGGTGCTGACCGCTGCCATCTGTGGAATCAGCGCATCCAAAACATAGGAAATGGGCTGTATTAATGGGACATAAACTGATTAGACAGTCAAAAGATCCATGTCTAATATAGACTATAGTTCAATAGTGCAGAGACTAACATTCTGGTAACAGGTTTACAGAGGTATTTCAGCAGGAAGTCATGCTAGAGTTCAATTCCTTACCAAAGAGAGGGTAAATCTAATACATTTTTCAATGAACAGAACTACTGTGGGCAGTTCACACAGACTTTACAATGAAATTACATTACCTTCTTTTCATATTAAATCTTTAATGCAAAAGTTGTCTGACTGTAACATTGAACTAAACAATTGAAATATAAAATTGAATTTCTACCATTTATTTTTTTTTTAAAAAAAACAAAAGTTAAATTATAGAGCACAGGGAAGCTGAACAAGGAACAAACTTCTATAGTTTCAGAGTCTGGATTAGAAATCTCTGCATACAAACACAGGCTGCTGGGATGAAAATGATTGATGATTTTCATCAAAGGGGCTATAAACTCTCAGTATGCCAAATTCAAAATATATTTTTAAAATTCTGAATTTTGAGTTTGAGATTTACGTTTTTTTTTTCTTTCTTGCCTCCTCCTCCATCTCAGCCCAACGTGGGCTTAAATTTTGGAACTCATCTCCACAGGATTCTGTGGCCACTAAAACTGTACATGTGCTAGAAAAACAATTAAGAAAAGAAATCCATCAACTGTCATCACTGTCCAGAAAATCCAGAGCCACCACATGCTGAAAACTGGGAAGGTAGAGACACTCCTCGCACTCCACTTGAGATTTGGCTCTTCCCAAACATATGCTGTTGGTCACTGTGAGAGTAAAGATACTGAATGGCCTGGACCTTGGGCTTCATCTGCTATGGCTGCTCTTATGTTTCTAACTGCACTCTTAACTCCAACTGTCTCATGAGCCCACGCTGCTAGACTCCTAATACTCAGCAATCATCAATCCCTTTGCTGAGATTTTTTTTCATCACTTATGTCAGCAAGAAAACATGCCTATATGTAAATTTTCCTGTAACCTCCCCAATAATAATAATTAAGATATTAAGTATATATTTAAAACTTGCTTTTAAAAGCAATTTCATCCTAAGCTTTGTTTAATATGTAGCACAGGAATTGGCCTTCAAAATGACCCCTCTTGTCTTGTCTTTACACTTTTAAAAGAAAATCTAAAGCTAATTTGTGTAGAAGCTTTCTTACAAAAAAAAAAAAAAAAAAGACTAGAGTTGTTACAAATAACTAATGGAAAACAGAACTGGTTTAGAAACCAGAAAGACAACAAAAAAAAAATCTATGTTATTATATAACTCTTCACAAAGTTTGAAAAAAAATATACAATAGGCATCTGTACCAAAGATACCACAGTAGGCAGAACAGCTACTCACCCACTCTGACAATTCTTTCTTTCTTTCTTTCTTTCTTTCTTTCTTTCTTTCTTTCTTTCTTTCTTTCTTTCTTTCTTTCTTTCTTTCTTTCTTTCTTTCTTTCTTTCTTTCTTTCTTTCTTTCTTTCTTTCTTTCTTTCTTTCTTTCTTTCTTTCTTTCTTTCTTTCTTTCTTTCTTTCTT
>NC_048899.1:13577821-13642967 GCF_011077185.1 Oxyura jamaicensis | reverse complement strand
CTTCCTTCCTTCCTTCCTTCCTTTCCTTCCTTCCTTCCTTCCTTCCTTCCTTCCTTCCTTCCTTCTTTCCTTCTTTCTGTCATGCTGCCTTCTCATTGCTATAATTTAATTACTTAACCATCCAGGCTTACCCCTTTTACCCTGTTAAAAAATAAAACAATAATACAAAAAGATGTTTCTGTATATAATGCTCTCCATCACTCAGCAAGCGTCTATGCAGAACTGAATGATACACAAGTTATTTGGAATGATAATATTCTTTTGTTTTTGTTTTTGTTTTTGTTTTAAAAGTAATTGCTCTTATTGTTACATTTTGATTGTAATGATATCGATCATTTTTATTATATGGCATGATTATAAAGGATTATTATCACATCTAAATTAATATATAAAATACCAAAGTAAATTTGCATCATGCCAAGGCAATGCAATGCGTTTCTTGTTTTTCCTGGAAATCAAATCATATATTGTTTTGACATTGTCATGTTAATTCAGAGTAAAGCATTATACTGGCCTGGAGCCATCTAACCAGGAGTTACTCTATTTTGCATCATCAGCCAAGTTTCAGAGTTCTGGTTTTGTTCCCTATTGAAGAAATTCCTCCAAAAGAGAGAATTTCCAGTACTTCAGGCACAATGTTGTTCTACACAGATAGTCATGGCTTGAATTACTCTAGTTTCCAATTTGGGCTCCTGTTACCTCTCTGTATAATCAGTGTCTTCTTTTGGCCAATTTCATTGAAACTGATTCATCTGTGATATAAATGAACAATTATGTTTTTATCTACACTATAGTTTAAGTGGAAGCCATTTTCTCAGCAGTACACAAAATCCAAAGGCAGTATAAACACTGCCTCGTGAGACTCAGTAGAGTAATACTTGTGAAGATCAGTGGTTGGAATGCGTTAATGAGTTTTTGAATTCTCACCTTAAAAGGGACCTCAATCAGAGCAAACCAGTCCTTAGGAAGTGTGTGGCTTGAAGCATATTCCTGGACGTTGCTTGCCTTATAAAAGCTGTCTGCTGAGGGCTTGCACACCACACCTTTCCAGAGAAAGCAGAAGACACAATCTTCTTACATACTTGTCCCCAGACACGTAGCTGGGCCGGTAGTCATCCTCAGTCCTTTCCTTCTCAGGTCTCTCACACAGTGCTGTGGCCAAGTGGCAGCAGCACCTCACAGCTATTGCAGCGCTATCCCACATGGTTCATGGGGCTAGGCTTGCATTTCCAGCTATTTTCTACAGCTGCTGAATGCTGAGATGTCACCACCTTATTTCAGCAGAGGTCATTTTTGTAGTTTCTCACTGCAATGGTGGGGACTCAAAACAGACTTTCACTCATTTAAAAAAAAAAAAAAAAGGAAAGAAAGAAAAAAAAAAAGCACAATTTCTCCAAAAACTAGACTGCCAAACCTCTGCTTCAAACTGAACAGCACAATAGGCACTTGCTGCTTTGCAGCAGGCTAAAGATTAGTCTATTGCTATGCTACCAGTAAGGATGGAGTTGTCCTGTAACCGTAGAAAACAGCTTTTATATTTTCCAAAATATAGCCCTTGCTTTATAGTCCTGCAACCAATTGGCAGTCACCAAGATCACTATCACAGTAAACCTCAGAAAAGCATCCCAAGTTTCTCTGGTATTACTGCTGGCTTTATTCATAGCAAATTTGATTGATCAGTATTTATCAGCTGCTGGTACAGCTGTTTCAATCTGCAATAGAGTTCATATCAAATTGCAGGCTGGCAGAAAAAAAAAAAGACAACACTAATTTGTAGGGAAAGTAGCAGTTTCAGTCTTTAATCTAAAGAAAAACCATCCTTGCTCAGAAAATTATTACAGCTGAATTGACATTACTAAAGGGCAAGCCACCCAGGTTCAGCATGTGTCCAATACTAATGACAGCTGTTCCTAAAACACAAACAGAAATGTCAATAGAGGTTGGTATCAGTTCAGGTTAATTTATGTGACTACAGGGCACTACAATTTCTTTCTTTTAAACAAGTGTTTATAAGCATTCCTATACCTACATAAATGCCACTCAGAAAATATTAGTTGAAGGTGCCGTTAAGAGTGGCAGAATCCTGTTATTAGGATTACAGAAAATTAGGTGCTTGTACGTTCATTAATTTCAGTATAGCTTTTAGAAATACTGTCTTGAAGTGCCTTTACTTTAAATTATGCCAGAAGCTCGCAAATCTGCCTTCCATCAACTGAATGAAAAATTGGCATTCTCTCTCTCTCACTTCTCAGGATATATTAAACATTAGACTCTAAGTTGCTGAGATCAAATATTCTTATAAGCTCCAAGCTAACGAGCCCCAGATACTCTGGGACCTTGTATACGAGTGACTTTTCTCTCCAAGGCAGAGTGTGGCCAGGCTGCCGCACCCACGGAGGATGCTGCTGGCAGCCCCTGTTTGACGGCCGCCAGCTCCGGGGTGTTATCCTCCATCGCTCCATCAGAGCCATAGTTGTCACCTTTCTTGGAACACCACTTTGGGTAGCACACGGGCACAGGATTTACATTAAGGGCAGGGTGTGCTAATTAATCTGGCTGGGAGACAAGGGGAGCATCTGCTGCTCCAGTTATTTGGGTAAGCTTTGGCTTTGCGCATTCACAACCGGAGGTTGTAGCACTCAGGTCTGGCTGGGTGTTCTCTGGGTGACATTTTGGAGTGGAACTACGTACTCATGCAAGCTGCAAAGGAAAGGAGAAACCTACTGCAGCTTGCAACCTCATAGAAATTTCCATGCATAAGTGATGTTGGAGTTTATATTTCAGCTTCTAAGCATGCAAGATGAGGTTTTCAAGAAAGCTCTGGCTCTACTCACAGGGACAAATTCTGAGGAGAGGTTGAGCCCAACCAAATTCTTGAGAGCTGCAAGAGGAGCCAACAACCTTAAGAGTTTACTTTTAAGTGCCAATTTTTCTCTCAAATTTGTATCTCACATTTCCAAAGCAAACTGGATACACTGAACATCTGAAAGCATTCTGAAACCCAAGTCCCAAGCTTTCCTGCCATTCTGCATTCTGTGTGCTATGGGCCCAAATCTACATAACTTATTTTGCTTAAGAGTAAAACATACACAGGGAAGTGTAGAAAAACACTGACACAGATTATAGGCAAAATAAATATTTTATTGGTTTAATATACACTTTTTTAAAGAAATCAGCCCTTGTGTGTCTTCCTAACACAATAAAATTCTTATAAACTTTTTCTTCTAATATTGTTACTTTTGAAACTATTTTTGATTAAAGACCTTGACACAGTAAAGAGTTTTAGTTGCTGGAAATGGCAAAGGAGTAAAGAAATTCCAAGCACAGCAAAATGGGATATTACATATCCACTAAGTGTCTATTTGACCACATAAAACCTCCAATGACTTCCAATTTTCTCCACTGGAACAAATGCATGTTCACTAGTCTAACTGAAAATAGAATCAGTGAAGTATAGGGAAGGAAAACATTTTATTTTATTTTTTTTCCATTTTCCCCATAATACAAGCAAGGTAATTCATCCATTCCAAGTTGCACATCCTAATTACTTTCAGAATATCAGTACTTTTATTGCATTTTGTTAATATAAATCAGAAGAGACCTTTTCTTGGAATGACTGAGAGCAGTCAACACAAAGACAAAAACAGTGCTTAAATAAGGCACTTTTCTACAGAGGGATGGGCAAACAAACAGTAAGGAAGCAAATAAAATTAGTTAAAAGTTGTCTTCTACACAAAGATAAGGCTTTCAGTGTCAGAACTTTAAGTAGTTTTAAGTAACCTCATGTCATTCAACCACTCTGCTAATAGTAACCGCCCCAAGAATTAACAGCAATTTTTTTCAACAGGATATTTTCCTTCGTTTGAAGTGGCACTAAGTAACAGCAGTGGAAACAATTATTGGTTGTTTCAAGCTCTCAAAGTGGATCAGTTATTGCACAATAAATACCTCATAGAGGTCAGTGTTTTTTGTGTGTTTTTTTTTCTTCCTTTTTTTTTTCTTTTTATTTTTTTTAAAAAAGGCTGAACGTGAGCGTGTTATTTATAAATTGGTTAAGTCTGCAAATTTTCAAGTTTCATGATGCATCACTAAAAGAAATTAGCTACAAAAAAATTTACAACAGGGACATACAAATAAATACAAAACCTTTCAGAGAGCCACAGTTTTGTTGATGCTTTATGGAAAGTAATAAACTAGTTAAAGTGTCTAAGTCTTTAGATAGGAACTCAAGGAAAGGCACACATCATAGAACCAAGCGTCGAATACAGTAGCCTATCTCAGCAGCTTTAACGTCTCCTGAAGCAAAAACAACTTGACACTTGCCAGTGTATGCCACCCAAAGCAGAATTCCACAGCATTTCGGACTACATCCAACCTTGCAGAAAAGGGAAAGCAAGAAAATAGCTAAATTAGATTTTTGGAAGTCTGCGTTCTGTGTTTAAGCATGTATTTTGATAACATTCGTGTCTAATGCAGGCACACTAAGGAAATCATGCATTATGCATTCGTACGTGAAGTCACCATGGAAGACACTAAAGAAACAAATAAAAAAATCAAGGACCACTACATGAAAACTGACAGTAGGATGGGCCAAACTATAAAACAGCTGATTTTCCAAAGCTGTCCAGGATATCAATGTCCTCTGTGTTTAATGAACTTCAGTTCTGATCACTTGTATTTCAGGGGGAAAACAAGCAAGATTTAAGTTAACGATGGTATTTCATATGATTAAAAAAATACTTTCAGTGAGCTACTGAATGGTTCTGGCAGATTCACAAAGTTTACCTGTAGTACCCATTTCAGGGCTGTGCATCTTGTTTTGCAGCTGCAGATCTGCTTTGGGGTGATACGGCTGCTAACAATCCACTTACTATTTCTCGCCTTATTTCACCAACAATAGATTCCTTGATCTGAAAGGGATTAGAGGAATTTTTAAGGTCAGTAAGTTATACAACCAATGAATAAAACTAAGTGTTATTGCAGACATGCTTGACATTATCAACATATGAAAGCATACAGCCAAAAAATCAACTTTTAAAGAATGCAAATAGATAAATGTAAGAGAGTTTCCCTTGGAAAAAATAACTGTAAGTAATTTTAAAGTTCTTACTAATCATATAAATGCAAAGCAAAGTAGTTTTATTTTTCCAGATGGTAAGTATATCTGCATTTTCTACTCAGGATTGCTGGTTTTATGGTAAGAAAAAATATATTTCAACTATGCAAAGTTCTGAAAATAGCATTTCAGGATATACACATCAAAAGCACCCCAAATGCACGTTTTTTTAACATTAGTTATATCTTGAAAAGGAGGGCAGGATCTACTTCACAGACACATTATGCAGTACAAAAGGTCCAAGATGAGCTGCTGTCTTCATATAAATCAAGAGGAGGCTAATCCTAGTCATACTCTCATCAGCAAAGACAAACAGAGAACTTCAACAGTTCCTCACATCACCTGTTGATCAACAGGATATTATCTGTGCCAGCAAAGACCGCTTTTCACACTATTGTGACAAAAAACTATCCATTAAGTTTAATTATAGGAAATATAGTTTATAGTTAAAAATTGGAATTATGACTAGTAGGCACCTAACTGTGAGTGAGGCCAGAACAAAGAAGGAACAGAGCATTGGCACCTACAGTAAAAGAAAAGAAAGAGGAAATAAGGTAAAAACCAGTTCTATGATAGCATATTGTGATGAAAAGGAGAAAGAGGACACAACAGAGAAAAATACCATGGGCTGTTCACAAGTAAAAGAAATCTTGGGCACCAATTCATTTTTGGACAGTCTTCACTGCAGGAACCAGTAACAAGTGAGATGTGGTTACAGGGACAGGTGAGGACAATGACAGTTGAAGAATGTAGGCAGGTGAGAAACAGCATGGCAACCATGGTCAGTCATGTTAGCACTGATTAGCCCAGCTAAGCAGCGTCGTTTTCTTTTCCTTACAATAAGGGGCAAATAATTTCCTGACATGAAAAACTGATCTTAGACTAAAGAAAATAGCATTCAGTAGACTAAAGAAAATATCTTTCAGCATCATATCAGAAATAGCTTTCAAGTGCCCGGGTAGCTGTAACGAATATGAGACTGAATGCCAGAAAAAAAGCCCTTATTTCTTACCCTGGTTTCGCCAATAAAAAATCTCTTCATGTTCTGATGCCCCACCAATACCACGGGATTAATATTTACTCAGATTTAGCCTTCCTAAAGGCCTTGCCATGTTTGCATAGCCCTCTTTTCATCCCTGTGAACATCTTGCAATTATTCTTGTAAGTCTCCCCTTTTCCTGGTGCGTCAAAAGGATTAAGCAACAACGTCAGAAGGGTGGCAGCAGAATTCGCAACGGGTTATTTATCCCTTGTCCTCATTGGCAAGCAATTCAATCCCTAAACCATTAGTGGCAAAGTTCCTTGTTTCATTACTACTTTGCATCAAGCAGAAATTCACGGACTACAATATTACTTAGAAACAGGTTTTCAGCTGCATTGCTTGCTGTTTAATGGACAAAAGAAAAGCTAGTGCTCAACAGGACCCGTTTTACTGACTGCCAAAAGTCCTGTGAATATCTATGCTGATGCACACATGCATATGTACAAAGCTTTAGGACCACTGTCAATTCAGTAAGTGCCTCCTGGATTTAGAAACTCTGGCATATGGAAAGACACTATGCAGACTTGACAGATGCAGCAGGAAGCGTGAGTTTTGTGAGAGCCCACACCACACAGCAGCCTGGCTATCCAGCAGGTCCCTGCTGTAGCAGAGCTCTGCTCACCTCTCTCCACTGCTATTCTCAGCATCACAAGGGCTGGGTCTCCGAGGACACTACAAAGCAGGCACTCTGTGCCCTCCTCTCAGGATAGACAAAAATAAACATCGCTTTCCAAAGTAAGCTAATAAAAGCTTCCCAAATTAGCAATTAAATGGTCTAGTATGACAGTCTTGTGATGAGGCAGAGACTGGGAGGAAAGCAGCTCCTTGCTCTGTTCTCAGCTCTTCCAACAGCTTCTCACTCGACCTTGGTAATTCACTTGAGCCTTCTGCCTCTCACCTTTCTGCTCAGAACACAACAAGGCCACCCTCTGCTGCTGCTTTTCACTGCCACTACTTCCTCACTCCTTTTGAGACCCATCGAGGTCATTCCTGCGTGGTGAGCGCGGTATCGATTCCTGCACTGACTCAGTCCCATGTGCCTGTCATGACATTTGCCAATATTTGTCTTTTTCATCACAAGCAATTTAGGGCAAGGCGCACCTTCCATTTACTCTGCACAGGGCACAGCGCTATGCCAAGGCTTCCTCTGTAGGAAGGACAGAAGGCAGCCAATGAGCACTCCACCCATACTTTTAGCAGCTGAATGAAAAATTGAATATTTGAAAGAGGAGAGAACCCACTCAGTTATGATACTAATACTACATTAATACAACACTAATATTTAATATTACATCAAAAACAGTTCCACATTCATACATAATTTTACTACAGTAAACCAGTAATCTTTCTCCCTGTAAAGAACTGCCATTACCACAACCTTATGTTGCTGCTATATAATGAACTCCTTGACAGTGAAATGTGCCTCACTGGCAATTCTGGAGGTAGCCCTTCTGCAGGTCTTGATGGAAAACAGGAATAAGGCTTTTCACTGTCCTCTTATTTCTGATCTGAGGTATGTTTTCTAGAATTAAAAGAATTATCTTCCAGTCAGTCTTCTTCTTGTGCCACTTCTTCACGGCAGCACTGATGAGTTTGCATGCTTATAAAATGAGGAACTAAGTGGCCTGCCCAAGGGAATGACGAACAACCAACAGACATGAAAATGTTGGTCAATGCTGAGCTAACATGGCTTTGAATGGAAATGGAAAAGATTCTCTATCCAACCATCTATCTATCCTTAAAAATCTATCACAACCTCCTCAAACCTGTTGACTGGAAAATTGTACTTTTTTTTTAAAAGGACCACTTTAAAATGTCATCTATGATGGAGGACTGTTAGCAAAACATACAAACAAACAACAACAAAAACAACAACAACAAAAAACACATTATTCTTAATCAGAAAGCTTTTCATACTATCCCATCTTCTGAACTGCAGAACAGCAGAGTGAGGTGGCCTGGTGATACTCCTAGCCACGCTGTGACCTACATGTCAAGTAGTAAGTACCTCATGTGATCCTCCAGTGGAGATCAGGCTGTATTTTCAACAAAACAAGGAGGCCACTGTTCGGCATTTAACATTTCACATTGTTAAATGCTTTTCTGTGGGAGTTAGTCCATTAATGCTAAAAGTTAACACCGAGGGGTTGTTTTTACTTTTAATGCCAGCACATAGCTGCAGGTCAAAGCTCACATACATTACAACCCACCCAGGCAAATTCTGCAACACTGCCTGACTTCTCTTTCCCCAACATGAGGTCATGCAGCTACAGAGAATGGGAGGAATAAGCAATAGCTTAACATTTGTGAGTGCATATATCAAGAATGCATACTAATAGACTTCTTTCTTTTGACAACAAAAATTGAATTCCTTTGCTAACAATAGGGCTACTTAAAGAAGACACATTTCATTTTGTGCTATGTTTTAGCTCCAATGAAATACAAGAGTTTTTCCTGACCAATATTTAATAGTACATTCTGGCTCTGCAAAAACTAACATGTGCTATGAACCAATGCAAAACTTCTCATGTTCTGAATCAGAGATGATCCAAAACAGGCTGCCAACGCAGTCAAACTGACGGACAATCTCGCTGTGTGCTCAAACATTTACAAAGTGAGTCAAGCTCAGCTATTTGCTGACTACTCATATCTGAATACTAATCTCTCAGTTCAGCACAGATGCTTTTAGCATTACTAAGTCCCTAGTGCCACACAACCCAAAGAACTACTTCTATGCAAAGAGTACACATTTTATTTTTTTGTTATCAATTAATAAAGTTAAAAAGGAACCTTCACATAGGATAACCTCAGAGAAAATATTGACTGAAATAACTCTGTGTTCTGACTCCAGCTCCCTCTATTGTCTCCGTTGTTCTTACAATACATTTGAATTACAGCTCTCTCCTTCCTCTCTTTTTCTCCTTTAGCAGTATCCCACCATGACCTGTGAAACACAGGTTTCTATAGAAGTGCTGGACACAATACAAAAGAAACATTTTGGCTTCAGCTCAGAATCAGCAGTAAAGTGCATGTAGATAAGTACATGTGCAAATATTCTCTGAACATTAGGCAAGGAATCTCTTTAAAAATGGATGAAAAGAAAGCAAATGGACCAGAAAGAGAGAATTTGGGAACTCCAGGAATATTTTATGACATCTCCTAAAACAAGGCCTTTTTCCCAAGACTTCTTCCGACTCTAGCACACAGAAGATAGCAGCAGGAGGGAGGCAGGGTGATGGGAAGACATTTAGAACATAAACGATTACCACCCTGCCATGTTCATTCATTTGCATTCAAAGTAGAAATTTAAAACTGTAGTGTCACAGGCTCCACTGTAAGTATCAGTGATGGCCAGAAGGTGTTCAGTTCCAAATGCTGAGTACAGTAATGATGAGGTTGCAGGTCCAGTAGTACATCACCATGAGCTGACTGCAGTAATGCCACTGTCCATAACTCATCCCGCTGACTCTAATGGGGCTACCGACGGGGCAAGGTGTTATTCAGCATCATGAGGGCACTTACTGAAAGTTGGCATCCACCTCGCCTCACTGCCAAACAGTATCCTATTTTAACACCGGCACTTTTCTGATTGTTAATGCTTGTAGCTAAGCATCATTCTTGGCAGTCTCAGCTCTGGTTATATATGGAGTTACCCAAAGCTAAGCAAAGTAAATATCTTCATATGCTTCCAGCTATTATCTTCAATCAGAACACTCCTTAGTAATGCTCTTCTGCTTCACAGATCTCACTGTGCAAGTGTTAAGTGCCTACACATAGCAAAGCCCACTGTGAGTCAGCCAAGAGAACATCTCCACTCGCAGAGACAGACACAGCAGTCTTGTGGTCACACAATGAGTAAAAGGATACTTTATAGTCCAGTACGTTCTGCCTTTTTCTGCACTGGAAGAAAGGGGCTGAAGGAGTGGCAAGAGATCCCTCTGGAATCACAACTCCTGTTTTATTGCAGGATAAGTCTGCCTCTCATCTGTTTTAAAGATAAAGCTGGTTCCAGTTATTCACTGCCTGAAACCAAGCAGACCTGGGTGGTACCTCAGCATTACAACCTGGTAATCATGTACCTCAGCATTACAACAAAGTAATCATGTAATTTTAGTCCTGTTTTTTAACCTGGCCCACAGGAGAAATACCCAAGCACCCTTCACTTTCATTGACTGCCAATCAAAGTGGTCCAATAACACTGGTCCAACATCAGTCTTGACGTCTGAAATGAGTTCTCATCTGACTTCAGCTTGCTTTACTTACACTCCTCAAGTTGTTAGTGGTTTGGGGTACAGGGACGGGCAAGTATTTTTAACATTTTAACATTTACTACAGAGTTGTTTTAGATGCAGTGTTTCATCAATCAAATGAAATCCAAACTGGCATTTTAGCAAGCAAACATAACAGAGAAATTTTCACTTGGGAACCTGAAATACTGCTGCATAATCAAGAAGTAGAGATAGTAAATTCTTTCTCACCTAGACTTGTAGTAGAAACTAGCTATTAATTTGTGTGCTAACCATAGTCACTGAAAAAACAGCCACTGCTTTGCTTGAGAAAAAAAAAAAGTGGCTTGGACATCTCATGACACACTGTGAGTCTTTAGAAATTGGACAGTGGTAGTAAGGAGCCTTGGCTTGAGGGAATAAAAAACCCCTGTGGCAAAGAGTTACATGTAGTTTGGCTTTAATTTTCAGTAAACACTGTTTGAACATCTTAGATCTCAACCCCTTTCTCCTCACCTCTCGTATAACTTGTTGCAGCTCTTCCTGCTCCACACTTTTGTGGATTTCATCAACTGAAGGCATTCGAGGGACTTTTTCGAGTTTCTGCTCCACCTCCAGCTTGGAGTCTGCAAGCTCCTCAGAGCTTTCCACCTGCTGTCCAGTGCCTGCTCTCACTGGGGGTGCTGGTGTTAAGGCAACAGAGGCTCGGTACAACTTCTTGCTTTGACTCTTAGACTTTCCCGTTAGCTCAGAAGATCCAACACCAGCTTTTCTACTTGCAGTGGAGCACACTGAGGAGGAATCAGAGTTTCCATGGGAGAATACGGACTCTGTACCCTCTGCTGGTAGAGTTTCCAGTCCAAGATCTCCCAGTCCCAAACCCAGTTCAGACTTCAGAAAGGACTGCTCTCGCATAAGTTCCGAGACCTAAGGATTTAGAAAAGAAACAGGCCTGAATAAGCATATAAAAAAGTCAAATACAGACACAGCCATGCTTTCTTGTTATTTATTCAATCACTTACTCATTCCCTCCATGTAACAAATACGGCTATAAAATAAATATATGCTTTGCCTTTATGACTGCGACAAAGAAGACCATAAAAAGGAACGGGTTCTTTTGAAAGCCAACGAAAATAAGAATTGTGGCAGTTCCCCAAGCCACTGACTTTTGCAATACGGATGCACCCTGCCAGAGCCATTGACAGAGGTACACGTAAAAGCTTGATTTTATTTTTCTTTGCTAAAACAATTCAAGTTTGTTCCTTTTTTTTTTTTTCCTGCAGTCTTTGAACTACTACTACTTCGGTGGTTCAGGAGCTTACTCTGGACTCCTAGCATAATCTTCGTAGAAAAATAAGAAATAATTTTCCCTGGAAAACTCACCGTCATTAATCAATAAATGCAACAACATCTCACTTCTGCATATTCCTCTTAAAAGTAAACAAGACTTCACAGGTGCTTACACCTATGGTTAACTTTGCTTAAGGGAAAATGCAACTATTTTCAACAGAACTACTCAGGTGAGTAAACTGTTTCCAGGACTGTGTGTCAAATGAATCTCCTGTGATTTTTATTTTTTTTTTTAATAAATTCCTTCCTGTTATTTATTTATTTATTTGTTTGTTTGTTTTTAGCAAAACATACAGCATGCTACTTACTGGTTCAATGACATTCAGTGGAGAAGGACATGATAGATTGTCAGCACTTCTGCTACCATACATACCCTGAAAAATTAAGATAAGTTGAGGATTTTTTTTAGAGCTGCCAGAATCTAATATATAAACACACTGTGTCTCAGACAACTTTCGGTAAAAGCAGAAACTTGGAACCAGGAAGCAAAGCTGGTTGGAGAAAGTTTATTTCAGTCATTTTTAAAGCTAGCCCTCTTCTATAAAAGGATTTACAAAAAAAGAAAAGATATTTATATGTTTCAAAGAATGCAAGCTTGGCTTGGGATCACAGTAATACCATATTTTCCTCTTCTTGGGTTTCAATTTTTTTCCCATGACAAAATACTAAAGCGGAAGATGTGGCCAGTGCTGCTTCTGTAGAAGAGGACTGCTAAGAAAGAGGAATGAAACCCATGAAGAACATATCACACTTTCTGTCTGTGCTTCTTTTGTTTGGCTGATGACAGAGTTGCAGCAGGAAATAGAAGAACAGTCTTCTGCTGAGCAAAAAAGAAGAGAAAGAATATAGGCACACCACCAATAAACAGATGCCAGTATCCTTTCCCCCACTGCTCTTGAGCTTCGGGGAGAGTGTCTGTGCAAGCAGAGCTTCTCCCTGTGTTTGTCAGGGAGTCACGTGTTCATCTGAAGGAGCTACAAAAAGAAGTGGAAAAAGAAACCTGAAGATGACAACTGGATTTTCATTTTTTTTGTTCCATGGAGAAACGGAGGGAACCATATGCTGTTTCGTGGGAGAGAAACACAGTGCCTTGTCTCTCTACCCTCCTTTCACAAGTAAGGAAATCAGTACAGAGAAATTCCAGAAAGATAATCACCCCACAATGATTTCAGACACGAGCACTACCTACCAAAACTCAAAAATCCCAGGGTCATGAAGAAGAAAAAAAAGAAAGAACTGAAAAACCCCAAAATATGTCTTGACATGCATTAATAGCAAGAAAGACCCTCTGATTCCACATCTTTTCCCTAAGATGCAGACTGAAAACAATAAAATGAGAATAGAAACATTGTCATCAGATTCCCCAACTGTCATTCCTTTGTAAGTTTTAAAAGTAATGGTTTATTAACATTAAACTGATGCACATTACACTGAGAAAACATATAACACTGTTGAAAAAGTAATACTTACTACATGTGTTTGATGTCTGTAAGGGGAAGACATGTGCAGACTTCTCAGCTGGTCTTCCAAAGCAAGTAGACGTTCCTCTAACTGCATCTCTAACTCCTGAAGCTCCATGCGGACAGACTTTCTCAAGCTCTGCAGCTGATCAGCTTCATATCTATACAAAATCCATTACAAAAAGAACAGAGGCATTCACTGCACTCAGCTGCACATCGCAAAGGGGGAATTGAGCATGATAATCCCATGAGCAAAGGACTTCGTGCAAGGGATTTCAAGGTGGAACACAGAAAACTTCTCTTTCACTGAAAATTAGCTGAAAGCCTGAAAAGGAACTAAGGTCTTCCTACACTCCTAGGAAGGGAGCTTTGGGAAAATATGTCACTCCATGCAGAAAGCTAGGCAACAGGGAGTATCACAGTTTTTAGCTTTATAGTAGCAACTGCATTATGACCAAGACACCACTGTCAAAGTAAGCCAACTGATTTAAAACATATTTACTTTTAAAGTGAGTTAGTGAAGAGTTAATTCAAATAAAGTAAATAAATCAGCAATTTCAAAAATTGTTCCGCATCAGCGGTTCCTGCAACTCATGGTGAGCAAACACACAGAGCCAGAATAATGAATGCCATCTGTGACTTGTTGAGTGGCTACTGTGAGTTGGAATTGTAGCATCTGAATACTACAATTTCAATTTTTATTTTTTATTTAAATTTATACAGATGGGGGGGTGGGGGGGGCGGAATCTGAACTAAAAATCTTTAAGATTTTTCCCCTCCAATATCCTATGATAAAGTCCTTAAAATCCACAGCTGTAAAACCATTTTCCAGAAAGGAGAAAAAAAATCATCAATTAATGAGAAATAAGGATTAGAAAAAAAAAAAAAAAAGGCAGAAAAAAGACCCTCTAGAATGAAGATATATACAGATGAGAGTAAATAACTATTTTGGCCACAATTCATCTCAAACCCTGTTCATAGGGTTTGAAACTAGTAAGATTTTTTTGCTCTGATTTCACAGGCAGCAGCTCATTTCTTGAAGTGCCAAAGTGCTTTCTCTCTTTTAAAAACCAAATCATTTTACCTTTCCTCTTCTGTCATGTGCTGATAAACTGTTGTCTGTTGACGTAACATAGCCAATTCCAAATCCATCATTTGGGTTCTAAATAAATTTAGATTTCGCCTTACAACTTGTAGCTCCTGGAAAGTGTTCTAAAATAAATAAATAAAGAGGAAAGAAAAAAAAAAAAGGTGAAAAAAATAATCAAATAAAATAAGTCTGGGTCCTATAACTGCATTTGACTAGGTGTGCTCTTTGAGTCAAGCAAAGGCTCAGCAACTTCAGAATACTACAGATATTGCATGTCATGAGCTAGCAATAATTCAAGAAAACAACATTTTCAGTTGTACCATACAAACACATTAAATTACTTCCATGTATTTAGATTAATTCCTTTTTGACACTTAGGATAGAGTCATGTTATCACTTTGGAGTGACAGAGACCATGCATAGCACAGTCTGTGGCACTTATTGGATGTTTCTTTTTGTTTTATTTTGACTAAGTATCATTGTGTGAACAGGGGCACTTACTTCATAGAGAGGTAGAATAGATGATCTCTGAGTAGTGTAACCGGTGGCAGCTGAAGGATCCTGACCCCTCATCACTGGGTACTAGGGAAGAAATGAACAATTTGAAAGAGGAATGTCAACAATCCCATTTATGAACTCATCTTCTCAAAAGGCCAGATTCTCCAAAAGCAGCCAATGTTAAAACACAGTCCTTCTGGCACTGTTATTTCCACCACCAAAATAAATATTGTAACAGGAAAAGGAAATTTTGCAAAATGGAAGCACCAGCTCCTAACTGAATCATGTGCACCAAATCTCTGTAATGTAAATGTGTTGAAGTTGAAAAAAAAATAATAAAAAAATATTCCTGTCTAACACATTAAGTAAGGATAAAAGCTAAGTTTTCTGCACCAGACATGGGTCCAGCCAATGCCTAGTGTAGATTAGTGAAAACTCAGTAGTTGCAATTGTCTTAGCTAAAGACAAAGAGAACAACACAGAAAACAGAACTGAGTAAATTAAAGTGTCTCATTTTCAAATCGTGATCACAGTCACATTTGTTGTGGGATTTCGCCTCAGTTCTGCGTGTGTGTGCGCGCTGATTTTGTTCTTGTTTTTTAATCTCACCATATTGCCTACATTCAAAGATCCCTGCATGCCAATGATCTCTCATGAAAACAAAATTGTTGAATAATTTCTGTTTACATGTTGCTTCAACGTCTGCAGCAACCAGTTAAAATTCAGGGGCTGTTACATGTAGAGACACGGCACAGCAAAGAACACTGGAAACAGCAAAAACATTTACCTTTTCAAACGCTAAAATAGACAGCTTGTCCAATATAATTTTGAAAGAATTCAAAGGACTATTGACATGCCATGGAAAATTTGAAGCATGTCCATTTACCCAGAGGAGCTTTGCTCAAACATGATCACATCAAGGAGATGGATGTTTTGTTTTTCCTCTCCCAGTTTTCTCTGTTCCCTGTTCTGTTGGGAATTTAATCTACTCCTCTTTTTTCCTTCCTAATAACAGAACCATATATTTGAAACATCTCAACATTTTCTATAGTAGACAAGTATACTGTGTGCCAAACTCAATCTTGTCTGCAGAGAAAAGCAGCACAAGGAAAGTATGTATTGGAAACAATAGCTTTTCATAAAAATCTCTGTAGTGAGAAGGACCAAACTCTCCAAAATGGAACTAGTCTAGACAAATTACTCTGGAAGCAGGACGAGTGGGCTAGGAGATGTTATTATCCCCTCTGAAACTGATGTTGGTTTTGATTATTATTATTATTAGAATCAGCGTGAACATGAATTCTGGGTGTAATACAGAGGTTTCTTCTCCAGCAGCTTTAGTTAGCATGGTATTAGTAGTAACACTGTACCCTGACACACAGCAAGGCTGCAGTTCATTCACACAAGGGAATTTTACAAAGAAGGTCAAATTCTGCAAATGCTCACTCTCAGGCACACCTTGAGCAATGGCTGATTTAAAACCCCTTTGCCTGAAGCTTTCCACTGCTGTGCTGTGTCACAATACCAAAGCTCACTCCATGAAGCAGGGGCAGCTGATATAACCAAAGTCAGGCTGGAATAGCCTCAGGTTTTTGACAAGTGGCAAAATAAACAGAAGAAAAGGGATCTAAAAAAGAACACCACAGCCCACCACCTCCAGTAGGGAGCAGAGAAGCAGATGTTTGTTCTTAGATAAAACCCACTGAAGTCACTGAAGCTCTACCACAGCACATCCTTCATGTATTCATATATCAA
Source organism: Oxyura jamaicensis (assembly GCF_011077185.1). Taxonomy (NCBI): domain Eukaryota; kingdom Metazoa; phylum Chordata; class Aves; order Anseriformes; family Anatidae; genus Oxyura; species Oxyura jamaicensis. The sequence goes on along the minus strand of NC_048899.1, from coordinate 13,626,430 downwards.
CAAGCAGGGTCTGCAAGTGCTCTGCCTATATACCCACCTGCAGCAGCTTGCAGATTCCTAAGTTGGATCATGAACTCAGAGAATAGCAGTACAGAGGTGGTGGAGAGGAAACAGTTGGTAATCAGGAGGGAAAGAGCAGAAGGTGTCACAGAAACCAGTAAAAAAAATACGTGCTTCATTTTAAAGCACTTCTCTGACAGGTGAGATGGCCAGAATTTCACACATTGTGACAATACTGATTCTTTATAAAAGGCTGATGACTTCATGTTGAGTAGATGAACACCCAGAGCTGAACATCCAGAAGGTTGGCAAGAAACAGCACAGACATATGCATGGAACAAACAATCATCACTGACATTATTAATGAAATAATAATGTATCACTGTACCACAGGACTTGCAATGAAAAAAAAAAATCATTCACAGAAAAGAGACAGATTAAAGTATCAGTAAAGGCAATATGTATTTTCAAATCTAAAGCTAATGACTATCAACTTAAACTAATATCTGATGAAGCATACATTGCTCCTCTCCCCCACCCAAGAATCAACTGTAACAAGAAAAAAATCAATGCAAAAATAGCGGAGCACTGGAGAGATGATCATTTGACATGTTAAACAGAAGCCCTTGAAAGAAGAAGCAAACTTCCACAAAATGTCCTTTTTTTCCTGATCTCCCACACTACACAAAAGAATATTCAGGCTAACATTTTGGTTTTATAAGGATAAACTAAGAAGTCCCTTTGCCCGGGGAAAATTTTTCTTCCTCTTACCTGTGAGAGGTTCTGCAGGGAGTTTCGGATGTCGTGTAGGACTCGGCGCAATTGCATCTCCACGGTGGAAGGCGGATTGATAGCATGAGGTCGATGAGGATATCCAGAGTGCCTTGGAGAGAAGGGACAGCCGAAGGGGGAAAGCAAGGAGCTGAAGGAAGAACCGGAGATGCTCGGGACACTGTGGGTGCTCAGCGTCCTCACGTGCTCACAGAGTGGTCTGTCCTGCCACTCGGTGGGAAGGGAGTGGAGGGAGCATGTTGAATGGGACATGTGTGCTGGCGTGTGCAGTGGGCAGCTCTGTCCCCTGGTGGGACTGGGCTCCTCAGACAGCCTGCGGGGCCCAGCCTGGGGAACTTCTTTTTTGGAGGACGAAGGTGCAATGAACAGCGTAGATTTGCACACAGGCTGGCTGGCAGCTGCCTTACCCTCCTGTTTGTCATCCTCAGACGTCAGTTTCTCATCTTCCTCCACACGTGTATACTTGTAAGTGAAAGAAGGAGGACCACAGAGAGTCTCTTTTCCGGGAGCTAACTGGACGTTCACAGAGGACACCACTTTTACTGGATTCAGTAATGCAGTTGGGAGAGACTGAGACCGCCTTAGAGGATAGCCCGATTCAGCAAACCATTGTCTCTGCTTCCTCAGGAGATCTTTTGACTTCAGGAAAGCACGTCCAGCCCTGGAATCAGATGTGGTGATGATCCTCATCTGGGCCCTTTGCAAAGCAACATGAACCCTGTCCACAGATGACGGGGAGGAGCTGCCACCTTCCAGAGACTCCAGTGACTTGAGGATATGGTGTGTTTGATACTGAGGAAATTCAAATACATTGTCTTTGTCAACATCACTTTCATCACTGCCTTCCTCCAGCAGCTCCAATTCCTTTTGCTCACTGGAAACATGTTCCTCTTTAGAACTGACCTCTCCTGCAACTGTCTTTGACACATAAGATGACTTTCTTTCTCCTCCATTTTGTTCAGTTTCATAGTCATGGATTTTTTTATCATCTCTCCTTCTGTTTTCAGAATGTGCCTCTAACTTTCCTTTCTCTACTTGAGAGATATCATCCTCTTCATCTTCATCATCCTCCTCTTCTTCCTCTTCATCTTCTTCCTCCTCCTCAAACTTATTGAAACAGGGCAGTTCCTTGGCTATTGGTGTCTTCTGTTCCTCACTATGCGATGTCACGGTTGTCTCACTGTCACAGCTGTCAGCACTGCTCCCCATGCCTTGCAAAGACTCCTGAACCTAGGAAAGATTCAAACCAGCAAATAGGTGAACATACTGGAGACTCATCTACTGCCTTCTCAGGAAGTCAGGCTGACAGTCTAAGTCCATATCCATTAGGCATTATGGTAGAGTAATTCAAAATGATTTTCACATGCAGGAGAAACAGTGAAAGAGAACAAAGAAACCATAGTATCAGATAGGTTAGAAGCATACTGAAGTATGGCACCAAAGAGAGATGGTTTCGGGAAAGGGAAACAAAAAAGGCAAACTATTCACACATTTTCTTGATTTGACAATAAACTCTTTATTACCAGAAGAACAGAAGTGGCAGCAGTAAAATTCTAGTATTTTAGGTAGCAATGACAAAGGGATATTAGGGTGAAGGTACTGTGGCATGTCCCATATATAAAGGTTCACACTCAGCACTGAAACCAAGGGTTGTATCAGGGAATGCACACAGAAGTGAGGACAATCATGGATTCTCCCACACCAAGAATGGGAAAAAACAGTCTGCCTATATACACAGCCTGTTTTAAGTCACAGAATTGTTTGATTCCTGGAATCAAATATTAGGCTGCTCATCTCCATTGAAGACAATGCAGCACTTTTACCCTATTCTCCATTCTTTTTTCCTAATGCATCTTTTCCTTCTTATTATAAACTACATTTTAAATTCCTTATTGCAGAAGGATGCACTTCCCTATAAACTTGATCAGAGCATTGGTATATGGCAGCTGTTAATTTAACAGGAACAAAAATGACAGGAAAGGTCTATGGATTGCAAAGCATATTCCTCAGGCCAGTCTGATTGACAGGTATATTTAGATGTGGGCACAACATTTTCATAAGATATGTGGTTAAAAGTATAGTCTTGGAAATTTACCATAGTTGACACACAAACTAGAAATTTAGAGAAGCTTTACTATCTCTGACTTCTGCAGTTCTCTCTGCTGTTAGGATACTATTAGTTCCTTCTAGAGAGAATATTTATGGTGTATATTGCACAATACTTCCGTCTCCAACCATCTAAAAGAGAATTTCAGTCACAAAAGTCATCATTGTAAGTATGTGCTTAGCATTGCACTCACCGACACAGCCACAAAATAGTATTAAAGACTGTACAGGTTCAGATACTGTTCAAGTCAAAGGTATGACAAGAACAAAAGGCTGTAATGTCTAGGTGAAATTAAGTGTGCTACAAGCATGTGTATCCGTCTCTCTAATTCTCCATCACATTGTTTACTTATAAGCCAGGCAAACAAAAATTCAAGTACTTGTATGGAGAATTTTTCTAACTTCTTTGGTAACATGAAATTCCCCGAAGAATATCCTACCTTGAAACCAAAATATCCCCTATAAATCTTTTTTTGGCTGTCAAGGAAGAAAGGAAATACAATTCCAGTTTGCCAGTTTTCTCATGAGTTCCAGAGGAATGCTATGGCTGCTAGAGTCAATTATTTAACAGTAGATGGCACTAACTTACCATACACCCCTCTGCATCCCCTTCATCTTCTTTTCATAGGTTCTCTTCACTAGCTGCCAAGTTCTCTTATTCCCTAGTCTCATTATTCATCCGTATTTTCTAAATTCAGCTCAGTACTTGGTCTGAATAAAGCAGTGACAGTGGCAGAAGAAAGCCTAGCAACCCCATGGCACAAATCTCATGCACTCTCAATATATCTTTTCAAAACAGTATAATAGAAAGCAGAAAAATCTCATCACTTTGCAACCAACACAAACAAACTCCACTAGCCTTCCAGTGAAGAGGCATTTAGTTGCAACACATTTTTAATTGACTCTTTATCAGGTTGTAACCGATATAAAGATCAGGAGTGACCAATTCTAGTCTGAGACTCCTTCTAACATGCCTGCCAATTTCAGTGTAGCCCCAGTTTAGTACAGAGTAGAACCAGTATCTCAGATTATTATGCTCATTACAGAAGCTCATGCTCATGATTTCCTTTCTTCTCTCTGTTGCTCTTGGTAAGTGTAAGTTGATGTTTACTGGAGACACAAAGACTAGACCTGTCTTGTCTTCCATTTTGGTACTCAGCTGGCAAAGTACTAAATGGAAAAGGACTGAATACCAGTATCAAAACTGAAAAGCAAACTTTGGTGGATGGGGAGGATGGGAACCTCCTAGTAAGTACAAAATGGCTTTTAAAATGTGTTTCGTGTGCCACAAGGAAAGTCACTGTACAGTAAAAAAGCTCAGTAGCTGAAAGCCACAGAAATGACGTTACTGGTGATACCCAAGCTTCCACTGCTGTATTCTCTCGACTGTGGTTTAGGTCCCAGACAGCTACCCAATGGCCTTGCGACCAGGATCCATCTCGGAGTTTTCTCTGGCTGATTGAGAGGCCAACCAAACTATGGTTAATACTGTGTGAATGACTTACGAGAGGCAGAGACCACCTCTCCTAGGTATCAGGTATAATGCTGAGCACATGTACGTATTGGGCAGTCTCAGAAGCACCTGGCTAAACGAAAGCATCCCTCCCTTAAGACCTGAGAGCTCTGGTCAGTGTCACTGCAAATTCCAGGACCGAGATCAAAGCACCTGGAACAGGAAAGAATGTGGGAGCTTAAGACTGACTAAATATTAGTATACCTTCTCAGTAAAGTTAGTATGAAATTGTTTTCACATTCTGTCTGCCGCTAGCTAAAAAAATAACTAAATAGAAAAGCATGTAAAAAATGAGTGGGAAGGCAAAAACGATGCAAGAAATTAATGATCACCAGAAAAGCTAAAGTCTTTCATTACCTTAAATCTGCTCACTGCAGTCATGAGACGAATGGACTGCAATTCTGGAGCCTGAGCCAGTGACAAAAGATATACTGTGAACAGCCCAGAAAGCCAAATGCATCTTGGACTGCATCACCAGAGGAGTGGTCAGCAGATGGAGGGAGGGGATTGTGCCCCCAGCTGCTCTGCCCTTGTGAGGCCCCACCGGGACTGCTGCATCCAGGGCTGGGGCCCGCAGCACCAAAAGGATGTGGGGCTGTTAGAGCAGGTCCAGAGGAGGGCCACGAAGATGGTCAGAGGGCTGGAGCACCTCTCCTATGAAGACAGGCTGAGAGAGTTGGGGATGTTCAGCCTGGAGAAGAGAATGCTCTGGGAAGAGATCGTTGCAGCTTTTCAATACTTAAAGGGGACTTATAAAATATATGGAGAACAACTTTTTGCTTGGACAGATAATGAAAGGACAAGGGGAAATGGTTTTACACTGAAAGAGAGGAGATTTAGATTAGATGTTAGAAGGAAATTCTTCACTCAGAGGGTGGTGAGGCACTGGAACAGGTTGCCCAGAGAAGCTGTGGATGCCCCATCCCTGGAGGTGTTCAAGGACTGGGTGGATGAGGCCCTGGGCAACCTGATCTAGTGGGTGGCATCCTTGCCCATGGCCCAAGCTGTTCTATGAACAGCATACAGGAAATACAAATTTAGAGCTTATTCCAGGCCCACATATACTCAGATTCTCCTATCAGAAAGGTTTTAAAATTTTAACACAGGGTAAAGGACTCAGCAAATCCAGTTCAGAAAATGAAAAATTTTATCAGGACTGGGACTAGCAGTCATGATCAAGGAGGTCAAACACCAGTATCCCTCCTTCCCTCCCCAGGTCTCTCCTCTACCATACTTACAGGTAATATTTCAGCCCCAATATGGAAAACTCACCTGAAGCTGGTTAAACGGAGAGCAGTCTGTGGAAGAATCCTCAGCAAAGCCACTACTATCCGAATGCTGACTAGCAGTCCGTAACAGCTGATCTGCTTAAAACAAAGCAAAACCCAACTGTAATTCATTTACAGATCATAACTGCTTAAGCCCAGTCACACTCAATACATGCTTTCCTTTTACATCAAAGTAACACAAGTAGATAGCGCAATTCCTTTCCAAATTCCCCTTTGAACAATGCAGAAAAAAAAAAACTCTTTGTTTCAATCATATGAAGTGCAAAACCTCTCCTCATGCAAAGGTCTACTTGTGAAACTTCAAGCAGTAGTGGAAGAGATTATTATTTTTTTTTCTGTGCTGTGGGAAAAAGTCTGCTGCTGATGCCACTGCTGCAGTTTTCCTTCCACAAAACTGAATCACTGGTTAATTCACATGCATTCAGTGCCACAGCTGCTTTTGTATTGACTTGTACAGGTTTGCCTGCCCTCCTGATCAGAGCGATAAAGGAGCTCACGCGTCTCCTGCCGGCCCACACCATCCCATGCATCGAGTGGAGCAGAACTAGTTGTGCAGAGAGCAGTGCACAGGACAGAGAACTGCTAGAGACGGTCCCTCACTGGTTTGGTGGACAAACACAAAACATCCCTAACACACTGACTGGCAACCAACAAAGCACATTCCCAGCATTCATTTTGTACTCCAGAGATAAGATCCTCCTTCTTGCTCCTTTCTACTCACATTAGGTAAATGTTTAAATAGCTTAAAGAGACTCCAAAATCCTCAGTGCTACCCAGGAGTGGTGTCCTCTGGTGCAAGCCCTATACTACAGAGCTCCTTGGCCAGGAGATCTCAGTAAGCTCCACAGCATGGTGCTGCATGGCACAGCATTCTTCTCCACGGGACACAGGAGGCACTTCTCACATTCGGGGTTTACCTCACACCCCCGTGACCATGGCAGCCTGGGCAACAACCACATCTCACCTCTAGTCCTCAGCAGACCTGTAAGAGCTTGGGTATGGGCTAAAACCCCATCAGCCTTTAGACCCACACCCTGCTACCCCCCTGCCCTGGTGCAGAAGCTTGCTGCTCTGCTCTCGGCAGCTGAACACAGAATTTTGCCCCGCATTCCTTCCACCACTTAACTGTCATCATATAATTAATCCCAGTTCACAGCTCAATGCATTGGAATGTATTATGAAAACTGTTTTGAAACTGCTGGATATTCAAAACTAATTATTGTTTTATATTAAGTTTGATGACCATTTCACTAATGCAGAAATAAAAGCCTGCATAGGCACAGAAGCTGGAGAACAAAAGGATAGGGAAACTGCCCTTTAAACTTCTTCATCGAAGATTTCATACCGCTTTTAGGGAGTGCCTTTCAAATTGTGCTGCTACTCTGTTATCATGGTAGCCACAATATCCTGCAATGATAAACAACTTTTTTTCTGCCACAAGGCAGACATCCCCACCCAGCTCCCAGTGAAGACAATAGGGATTACTTCACTTGGACCAGACCTGGCTCATAGCAAGCACACAATACAATTTACACTGCTTGGCGCAGGTTGCCACTACATCTGGGTCTGGTGGGAAGCTACCACCTTCTCTGAGGTGAACAGTCACATATTTCGGCCTCCTCTCTGTTTCTTTTCCCATCTGATGAGTTTTAATTTAAAAGAGAAAAAAAAATAAAAGAAAAAGAAAAAAAAAAAAAAGCACTAGCCCTGAAAGCCTTAGCTACAGGAGAGAGATACCAAATAGTTCAGATAAAGGAATTCACCGGTGTGTGTACTGGCATCTGGTTTCACATGTGTGGAATTTATCACTGCTCAATAAAAATATTGACCTGCCTTTCTATTTCCTTTTCAGTCATACATATATACAGACATAGATGTACGTGCTTTGACAGCCTTGCGTGACAGATACTGCCAGTTAAGTGGCCAACCTAGCTCACTCATACCTGTCTCATCGTCTTTATCCATGGCAAGAGATTAGTGCTGTATGAACAGCTTCAAACTGCCTCGGTGCCACCTAAAGATACATTCCCTTAATGTAGCCATCCATTCCTGCTGCAAAAGTGCCAGGATGTCTTCTGAACATTTTAAAACAAATCAGAGAAGACATTTTCTAAGTATGATTAGTTGTCTTCTACCATAACCTACCTTTGTCTCTTGCACATTCTCAGAATTCTCCTCTATACGACTACCATGTAAATGCAGTAAAAACTTTTAACAAACAGGAATCTCTACTACTTTGGTAGTGAAATGATAAGGTTTGGCTCTGTAAAGATTAGAAATATCAACTATTGCATTGGGCTATGCTGATATGTAATGGTATCCACCCTTCTTGTCAAGTGCTGATCCAGATGTACAACCTGCTCCACGGCACCTGGATGTCTCTCAGATCCAAGCAGGTGAGGGGGAAGCTTTAAAGAAATAAAAAATAAAAACCTACCAAGTTACATTCAGATCTTGGTTAAAATGCCTCCTGGCTACACAGAGTCTTAAGACAAAGAGGTGCTGATCAGACATGGCTCCCCTCTCTTTACACTGAATGCAGAAAACTCAGCATCAAAGGCTGATATTAATTATATACTTTTCTCTAAAAGTGTAAGGAAAGTGTGGGAAAAGGAACCAGCCAAGATGAATAAAAAGAGAAGGAACAATCAAACCAAGTGCTCAGTCAAACTGAGCACAAATGAAAATGTCCCTTGGATGATTGCTTTAAGTTGTACAAAACATTAAAATATTTTTACGCATGGAATACATGCCAGAAAAATTCAGGTATTCAGAAATACAGAAAATAAGCTGTCAAAGTTCTAAACAGGAATAGATGATGAAGAAACAGGTCTATGGTTTACCAAAAATAATAATAATAATAATTAGAGAATCATTATCAAACAATGAAATAATTCATTTTTTGTAAAATAATATTCAACTGCCAATGGACTGACAGTCTCACAGATCCAAACAGTCCTATCAAATAATTGTCTTACGTGTTCTGCCTCACTCTACTGCTGATGCAGAAGAGGAGGAGAAATGCACAGAAACCGCCTGTGAAGCTCTAGTAACATCTACATTTCTTTCATCTGCAGTATTGGTAAAGCTCTAATGCACTCTGTTTTTTATGAGGTTATTAATAAATTGACACTCCCCAACTTAGTTATGAAGTATCCCATTCCAGGATTAAAGACTTGTTGCCCTGCTTTCCCATATTGATCACACATGGCACCCCAGCACTAGTGAAACCAGCCCTGTAGGGAGCACTCCTGTGGAAACTCTTTAAAATTTCCAGGGATTTCTTAGTTTCTGGATATACGAACACAGATTCCTGTGAATTCTAAATCTGTTCCAAATGTTTTCTTTTCACTCCCTCATCTCCTGTCTACTGTGGAGCTGCACCCACTAAGAGCCATAAATACAATAATATGTTAAGGACAGGAAGTGCTGATGATGTGCTTTCTTCGCTTTTAAGGACTAGATTTTCAAAACTAGTTACTGTTTTTGACTATCTGTGTCAGATACCACAAAAGAAACAGGTCTGGGGCTACTCAAAATTTCACAAAGCTGCTGATGGCAGCAACCAAACGCTCACAATTCACAAAGCCCTGAGAATACTTTGTTCTGTACAAGTTGTACCTATATTTGTCCTGTTTGTTGGGCATTTTTGGAATGGATACTGCTGTATAAATGTCAGGAAGAATTTTGTTTTTTTAACTAACGAACTTTCCTTCCAGATAACTGTAAAAGGTGGGGTTTTTCTGGATGCTTTTGTTTTGTAATGCTTGTTTTGTTTTTAATAGTGGACATTTAATAGCACTGTATGTTTACAGCGCAAAGCAACTGAAGCTTACTCCTTAAAACAGATATACAATCCATGAGCAAAAAGATAGCTACATTTGAGGTTTGCAACAGCTAATCTGAAACGTGAAACATGCTGTAATGGGGAGCCTAAGCTGCAGCACCCTCAGTGCTTTTCAAGCATATGTTAATACTCTCCAGGCTGTGAAGACATTTTTTTAATTCAAATACTTCACATCTTATTGTAGACCTTCTCCAAATGCCGTCCCAACTACTGTAAATGTCAGAGAAAGCATCCACAGCTCTCTGTGTAGAAGTAAGATAACACTGCAAGATTTGCGACATTCTGTATTGAACGGCACTAACCCTGCTAATTAACACAGAAGTACCCCTACAGGAGGGAAAAAAAAAAAAAAAAAGTATTAAGTTATTCCAACATAGGAAATAATTATCTGGAACAAATCTTCATAGATGGGTGCTTGTGTACAGCACAGCCAATACCACTGGAAGTGGTGAGTCTCTACGAGAATCCTCAGCTGAAATCACATTGTAACAGAAGACCAGTTCTTGAGTGTCAAGCTGATCCCACCTCTAGTGATTGCTTGTAAGAGCAGAATTACACATTCAGACACAACAAACAGCATTTTCCAAGAGTGACCACTGACACTGGATGTCTTCCAATCCGGCGAGCACCTGCTTCCTGAGAAACCAAAACTCTACACTGGTCATGTTGAACAACCTGCAAAAAAGCCTAACTATTTCAAAGTTTCAGGTAAGTTCGTACCAAATGCTTTACTTCTGGGCAATTTCACCATGACCTGTATATAACAACATCATACACTTTCTACATCTTCCAGGTAAAATAAAAAATTAATCCCAAACTGATTTTTAGCAAACATGCACGCTTGCCATCAGCATTGATATCCACATAAGACAATTTACCTGAGAACTCTTGGCAATACTAGAACAAGGGCAAAGTGTCATTGCTACTCTTTGCCAAGTGTATTCAGAAACAGGTGGGATATACTAGCTGGGAGACACAAACCAGCACGCCCTACTCCTGCCACACTAGAGACCCACTGCTAGAACTGCTAGGTGCCTTTCAGCACGTATACACATGATCATCTTATTTTCTTTTTGCTTGCATGGAGAAAGAGGGTAATGTATCTACAGAGGTCCAAAGCCACAAAGCTAGCTTTTTTGAAGAAGAAAAATATATCTATATTTCTTCTACTCCTTGACTGCAGCTGCTAGTTCCATAAGTCACCTTTCTCTGAAAAGAATACTTGCAAGTGCAATGCTGTGTTGTACAAAACACTGCTGAATTTGTAGCACAAGCTACAATAGCCAGTCATTAACCTTCAGGAGGTTCAGAGTATGCTCAACCATACTAATGTAATTCAGCTGGCAGTTCACAAGACTCAGATCATTTATGGAAAGGCAAAAAAGATGATCTCCGTGTCTTAAGACAGGTTTGTGTGCCTCTCTTTAGCAACTTACATAGATAACTAGTCATGTTTCACCAAGATACTGCATCAAAGCAAGGCATGTAGCTAAATGCAACAAGATCTAGTTCATTAATTACACAGGTAGAGAACAGACTTAATTTTCCAACTTTGGGCAAAGGCCAGTAACTGTCACAAAATTTATCTGCCTTGTACCTCTCCCAAGCCATAAAATATAAATAATGATTTGAGATGAAAGCACAGACTACCTGAGCCACAAGAGCCAGTGCATTTTGTCACACCAAGGAATATGACTTCCATGTGGGTGCAGAGACACCAGTCTTCTCTGCAGCCAGCCCTCAGATGAAGCAGTAGCACATAGGCAAAAGCTGGACATACCATGCAATTTAGGTTTAAAACAATGTAATTTTAGTTTAAATAGGTACCTTAAATTACAGGATTTGCTAGGGAAAAAAAAAAAAAAAATCCCATACAATTTGAATTAACATTTCAGTTTCTCTGAGCTATCATCAATGGCACAAAAGTGAAAACAGGCAGTGAGGTTACAGCGCTGTCATCCTGCCTGTAATTTGGTTGCCACTTTGCAGTAAGGTTCTGTGATTTAACTGAAATGGAAACACGCATCTTTCTTCTCTTCTAAAGAGAACAGAAACTTTAGAAGTCTCAGATTTCGGCATTTCAGAAAGGGAAGCAGTCTCAGCATGCTGCTGTCTACTCACCTTTCCTTGATTTGGTCACCGCCAGCTGGTGGGAAGCTGGAACGTGTGGTAAATCTCCCTCTGTACTCTGGATCTACAGGGAACAGGAGATGAGTATTGTCAGATCAACTGGAATACGTTCCTGTGCTACTCCAGACTTCACCAGGGTACTACCTGTGGAAATACTTTTACTGTGTCTTCCACAAAACAGGAAGATAATGTATGCAGAGCCATGCAGATTTCAACTGGGAAACTTAAAACTAAATGAAAATTAATCCTGTTACTTAATCACTTTGTGAAACAGCCTTATTAAGAAAGCAGTTCGTAGACAACTTCTCAAATGATGAAAAGAATATACCTAAAATCTCAACAGGAAGGCCTTTGTTTAGTTCAAAAGCTGTAGTACATTTTATTTTGGGGGCAACAGAGGGAATACTCATGGTTCACGTGCAAATCTACATGCACAAAACCCCCAATGCAACTACCTCCTAACCCTCCCCTCTAATGGGATGCCTGCCTAATTTCAAAATTACCAAACAATGACATTTTCGTTTCTAATTTTAAATAAATTAAAAATGCAAAATCAGCACAGTAATAGTTTAAAGCCCAAATTAGCATTTGGTTAAAGAAGATACTCTATTTGCATTGATATCATGTGTATAGCCGCCACAAGAGTACATTTTCTCAATTAGAGGGATTTTGGCAAGTACTTGGCCTGAACTTTTCATCATTAATAAGCAAACAGCGTTATTCTTACACACTAAATTGGAAGACTTATCCTTTAGGAGACAAAGGCTGTTTTTCAGAGGTAAATTATTATTTTGCCCAAATGCAGGGGAGCAGAGAAGGGGCTCACCATTTAAGTTTAGAAAAAGTGTCTTTTTAAAAAAATTAAAAATCAAAACAAACAACTACAATAACAACAACAAACGGGAACAGCAAGTAATCTTACAAGCCCTTTGATCAGACTGGCCTTCCGGGAAAGATGTCTTGATTTTCTTAAGCCTCCCAGCTTCCGATGGCTAAATTTGCTGCTTCCAAACCACCAAGCCTCTTCTCACCTAAATACCTTCCACCTCCTGTCCTTGGCTAGGAGACAGCACCCCGGCCGTGTCAGTGGCACTGCTAGATGAGTGCGCAGAAGCACTCCCCTCTGCTCCCGTCCCTTCAGCCAATATCGATGCTGGTAAATGACCTTCGTGATTCTAATTGGCCATCTCAGGAGAGGGACTTTGGGGGAAATCCTGCCCTGACTCACCCCCGCAGCAGCTATCTTCACAGCGACAGACTTCCTAAGGGCGCTCGAACCGCCAAGGCATTTGTCGGCCTGCAAAGAGCTTCCTTGATATATCTGTCATCTTTCTTAGGCATATGAATGCACTCCAAATCAAGAGAAAAGGGTGGGAGGAGTTATTTTCACTGTTTCTAGTACAGTTTATTGTTCATTAGACCCTGCTTAGAGATGAACAAAAATAAAATCAAGCTGCCAGGTATTGTTCTAAAGTTTCTTTAATAAAGCTGAATCCCTCCTGCCAGGGATCTGAAGGCAGTTGATATGTATATATTAGATTGCGTAAACAAAATTCACCACAACTCCATCCCACACCACATGTCATCATGCCAAAACAGCTGTGTTTATGTACTGGCATCACTGCAAAGTGTGTCGACCAAAACTCTGCAAATGCATTGCATTTGGCTTGTGCAGAGTTTGGTAAGCCTTCTTCCTTCCATAACGCTTTATAAAAGTCTAACTTACTCTGAAAGAAAATTCTGTGTTTTTTGTTTTTAAATTTGTTTCAACTTCACCCAGAAGTGCCAAAATACAGTTTTCTCCTCTGGGATATATAAAACCAGTCCAACTCCTGAGAATGCAGCAAAAAGCCATTGCCGCTCAGACCCCTCCCATTTTGCCAACACAAACATCTGTACGCAACAAACTGGATGAAGAAAATTATGCAGCTGAAAAGTAAGCCAGGAGTTATTTGAATAAATCAAAATACACCAAGTTTCTTTTCCTCCCCTCAGTTGGATTAATCCTTTGTTTTCATTTAGTAGATGGCCACACAACATGGGGGTGATGGCACAGAGGCTCAAACAAATAGCAGGAACTACAACAGGCTAGATTACCTCTTTCAATTTAATTAAGTGTCTTCAACTACAACATCAGTTCTAGGAGACACTCAAAAGCCTGCAGTGCAAACACAACACTAAACAGTACCTGCTAAATCATCACTTTGTCATTCAGTAAAAATCTGGAAGCTTTCTATTGGCCTGTTTTCTTCACACATTTCAGCACAGAAATCACCACCCTTCATTTTACATATAAATTTCCCATAAATGAAAAAGTTAACTGCTGGATTGTTAACAACAGATACTTCAAAATGTGTCCACAAAACCATCTGCTAATTTAAGAGAGCTCTTGTAATTCAAAGCGTGAGTCTATACAAAAATAAAAAATGCATTTTTGAATTTGTAGGCTGCATATTTACTAGCCTTATAAGTGAATTATGTACAGGAATCTGGGTATTAGAATCCCTTTGGGACAATGATCAATCAAAAAAAAAATGGATAAATGCATTTACGAAGAAGTTAAAAGGCAGCTAGTAAGAAATTCATATCTAAGCCACTGCCAAAGGTGCACTGAACAGCGAGTTTCATCATATTAATTTCTAGAGAACAAACAAGACCACATACAGTAGATTGCCATCAAAACCAAAACCATGAGATGAGCACCTTACCCTACACAACAGCACTTTTCACCGTCTTGCTCAATCCACAAACTTATTGTGTTTACTTTTAGGTAACAATAAATAAAGATTAAAAGTTAGCAGTCTACAAAGGCTTTTTTATATACAAAGTCTAACCTAGGTCTATTTCCACAAGAAAAGATCATGTTAAGAACGGAAAAGTTCCTAATAGGTTTTGCCAGTGACTGCAATTACCTGCGCTTGATGAAAAGAATGAGAGCACTCATTCTGACTCTCAGGAACAACAACAACAACATCAACAGCATTATTTCAATAAGAGGATCAATTAGCACAGCCTACCAAGAGAAAGTGACAACTGTCTTATCATCTAGAGAATGTAAAGCATTCCTGGAGAAAACACTGACAACTGCACAGGAGGGAACATTCCTCTGCTGGCAGCCAGCAAGTTATGTAAACTCTATGTGAAAACAAAGTCATATATTTCCACCTACCTCTTCCATCTCGAAGGAGTCTTTCTGCTGAAGCATGAGATTCATTATGGAGGGGTTTGCAAGGGGAATGCAGGGCTCTCTACCTGGTGATGCCACAGGAGGCCTTTGTGTCGGGGTGCCACTTTCGGATGTGCTGCTGTTGGACATGTTGGAACTGCTGCTGGCGTTGGAAGAGTCCAAAAGACCAGATTCTTCACACAGTCTTTCCTGGGGGTTTGCCAGCCTGCTATTTTGCACGTCTGCCGTAGGCACAGTATTCTCTTGCTTATCATCAGTTCCAGCAAGCAGGCTTGCGGGTTTTTGAGCGTCTGTAGCATTCATGTGACTACTGGCTATCTCCTCTTTTACAGTAGCCAGAAAAGAGGGAGAGTCTTTCTTTTTAGAGTGTTTTTGTAACTTGGATTCATTTTTAGCATCATTTTCCTCACTCCCTGGTTCAGTTGGACTTTTCGCTTTTTCAACAGGTGAAGGTATAGGACAGCCACTACCATCGGCCTGCTGTGCAATGCACAGATTGAGCTTAGACAAAGTCTTTATTAGCCGACTGGCTGTATTGCTGCGATTTAAAGGGGGAGGGCTGGAAGCTTCTTTGCTGGAAGACACTGAGTTCATACTACCAATTTTCTGCAACGGAGTCCCAGAGACTTGAGAATACAAAGAGGAAAAAGCATTGGCCACAGTAGTAAGCACTTCAATCTGGCGAAAACGACCTGCACAAGATGAAAATATAAGGAAGAGCTTAAGAGGACCTTTGGTGTCATCACAGCGCAGAACTGCTGATCTATCTCTACAACATTGTACAAACTGTCAGTGACGGCTCTTCTCTTCATATCTGAAGAGGGAATTTTCATCATAACCTGCACCCACCCACCCCAACAAATATCTCTCTACTTATATCAAGAGTCCCAGAGATGGACTGAACACTGTCTAGTCCTGTAAGCTGAAAGTGATACCACACAGTAAAAAGAAATGGAAGAAAAACTTTGCAAGAGTGTTTGGTAAACGCACAAGGAGAACAGCATGGAAAGTCTTCACAAAGTAGAAAAGGTACACGGCTACACAACTGCAAGTTAATTTACAGAGTGCTGGCAGGAAAAGTGTTACATGGATTGCTCTGTCCATCTACAAATACAACAGGACATTTCAGCTATGCCCCCAATTCAGAAATGCTCATTCCTGACCTAACAAAGCTCCTGTCCAAGTCAATAGCAATACTGACAGATCTCAACAACTACAGAAGTAGGTCACTGCCGACAGCTTTCAAAAATACCACATGGATACTGAAGAACACAAGAAAAAGAGATATAGCTATTTGTTTCAGTGCTCTAAATCTATGACAGAAGACAAACTTGGAAGAAAGAGACAGGAATGAAACAAAACAGAAGGCAATATACATCCTACAGGACGCCTTTGGTTTCTTTTCCCAGCTATAGATCTCTTTTCTTCGTCCCAAGGTGTAAAAAACAGATGGTCACCTCTTGCCATATTTAACACCAAGCTAGAGACTCTTTATAGCTTCTGAATAGAATTTGGCTTTTAGACTGTACAGGAGTTTTGCCAGAACACTAGATATAAGACCTTATTTTGAGATTGTTTATGCAGTTAAAAAAAATAAAATAAAATAAACTTTGCTTCAAAAACATACTTACTCGTCAAAGCAAAATTTGGATTTTCCACTTCCATGCGCTGCATCTGGGCATTCAAGAACACTTTGATATCTATTCCTCTGGCAAATGATGATGAATTAAAAAACCTTGCTGGAATTTTTGAAGCAATATCTGGTTCATCTCTTCCAAATCCAAGGTTATAGAGTACTTCTTCAGGATCTTCCTCATAAAGCTCCAGTAATTCAGAAACACTAGACAAATGACAAGATGTTTACTGTCTATGTCTGACACAGTGCCTTCTGTCCAACTACTAGTTCAGTCCACCAGCAAGCTTTGTCTATTGAACTTTTGACTCCTACAGCTCAGACTACTTTAGGAAATAATTTTGGAGATATCTGCATCTGAAGTTTTGGTTCACACCACCAGAGACATCAGCCCTGACACATCTCAGATCCGATCCTGTTATTTATAAGGTCAGCCCTTCCTCTGCAGAGCTCCAATTTTAAAATGCCATTTGAGATTTCAAACATTTCTAAAGCTTAGAACCATCCGTAAGTATTTACTGCAAACCACAACTGAAAACAAATAGCAGTTTTTCAAGCAACCAAATGAAAATTCCCTTCTCAGCTACTAAATGCAACAATGCATATAAATCAAGCCAAGTCCGTTTAACTTAGGAACAGAAGAAGTAAGTTTTGCCAGCAAAACAGAGCCAAATTCCACTGAACTGCGCCATGACCTTCAAAGCATAGCACTCTTTTACCTTGAAACAGTTGCACTGCTTTTTCCAGAGCCGGTGGAGTTCATACTTCTCCCCTTCTGGTGGAACTGAAGCCTCCTCTCCTTCGCCAGCATACCATTGCTGTCAACACAAATGGACAGGACCACTGCGATAAACCCCTTTTGTTCGGGGATTTGATTCTCCGTCTCAGAGCGGAGCTAAGTCTCCAATGCTGCTGAATTTCTCTTTCCCCGTTCAGCGTTATCTGGTTTATATTAGCCATGTCACTTATTGAAATACAATAACAAAAGCGAGCCCTGAGACGCCTCAGTAAAAACGTATGTAGACTCTAAGTATTTGAAGGCAAATGCAAGCTGAGAAAACAAACCCTGATCTGCCCCGGCTGCCCCACCCTCCCCGATCCCACCCTCCTCCAGTGAGGAAGCCCAGCCTCGGGCAAGCTGCCCTGCCCTGCCCGGCCTGCCCCTGCCCGGCCCGCTGCCTCCTCGGGCAGGACCACCCGGCCCTGCTGCGGCCCTCCCTCACCCTTGGCTGCACCCAGCAGGCTCCCGAGGAAAGCAAAGAGGCTCCGGGCTGGAGGAAATGGAGCAAGATGAGCTCCAAGAGGGACTGCGGGCCAGTTTCTTTCCCAATCCCAAGCTATTTCCTTCCTGCGTCTGGAGAAGCCTGCTCAGCGTTAGCTGGTACCTCCGGCTCAGACGTGCCGTTATTTACTCCTAGCGACAAACCTGCCAAGGGGGGATTTTACCATGCAAATCCTAGAGCGCACACAGCAGAACAACCACGAAGAAACCAAAGGTGAGAGGATTCACCTGAGAGCACATTTACAGAGCCCGGCTCAGGAGGAACAGCGAGGCTCTGCCAGTGTTTGCTGGAGTCCCAGCAGGGGTTTTATTTACAGTACATTTAATTCAGAAGCTATCCTCATAAAGCAGGAGCTTCTCCTCTCTAAGTCTTTTTCCCCACTCCCAAAGGACACCTGCTCTGACAGGCAAAAACAGAAATGGCGAGGGATCAGTGAGCCAAAGAAGGTAAATCTTACCATAGTTACTCAGAAGATCTTGTTTCTGTGTCGTCGCCCCTTCCCCCTCCCCCCCATCATCCCCCAAAACTACTTCATGTCTACTGGAATAATTACAAGCTGCATTTTTTTCTGCATTTCAAATTGACTATTTCTGTGCTATCTAGGTCTTCTCTTTCCTTCTCACACAGACTGGCAGGTCCAGAAGAGCTTTAGCTCTGGAGTAGCCTACATGACATCCACAGCACCCTCTCCACCTCTCCCTCCAATATAAATATTTCTCTGAAGTAAACAAACAAATAAAAAAGAGACGTTTACCATGTTTCCATTTGGGTATCACTCCGTAGATGGTTAGCTGTAGAGAAACAAGAAGTTGTTATGCACAAAGCTCCTCACAATTACGCTACCCACAAGTGACACAAAAAAGTAGCCAACAAGCGCTTCTATGAATACTCCCGCATGTGCCAGATTTTTCTTTCCATATAAATACGATTGTCAAGTGTTCCTAGTTTACAGCTGATATAAAGACAATCTGGTTTATTCAGGCTTTGTCTAAAATAAAATCTCGCATGGACTCATGTTTACTTGTCGTAATGAATCATATTAACTTGAAGTTTTACATGCAGTAAGTTGGCAATTGTTATATAAACAGACAATTTATTGCTTTGCAGTTGAAGACATGATTACCAGCTGAAGAGGAGGAGATGCAGTCATGTGAAGATTGCTCAGCTAGAAGAGAAGAGCAGCTGGTGCCCATGGCCAGGTACAGAGACCGCGTGCGTGTCCTTAAACCAACACATTTAACTCTTGGTGGGGGCCGGGCCCCGGCTCTCCAAGCTGTGCCAGCCACAAACCAAAGCTACACCAAGCTGGTGGGACCTGTCACCACATGGGGAGTCAAGGGTACTCTTGAGGAGGCCAGCCACCAGATGCCAGGCACCTGGTCACCAGCCCCCTGTGGGGAACTCGGCCCTTTCTGAAGCTGCAGCAGCTCAGCTCCACACGTCAGCACCCCAGGCAGCATTATTCTCCTACAACATCAACACCCTGTCAAAGAAGAGAGCTGAGCCCCAGCCTTAAGTTATGAGTTCCCCCAAAGAGGCGACTCAATATTAACAAACTTGCCACAGAAGAGAGGCAAGGAGCGCACATACGTCATAGCAACCCTCGGAATCAGCTATGGAAAGAGCAAAGGTATGTCAAACGCTGCCAGGAAAACCCTGCATCTAAACTCGCTGTGCCTCCAAGGGAAATGTCAGCAACGGGGAATAGAACATGGAAACATCACCACCTCCCTTTTCAGAAACATCATGAAGGAACTTAAATGTATACAAAATGCAGAATGTGCATTTTTTTAAATATCCTTGCATATAATATGAAAACAAGCCTATCTACATGGATTAACTGTTGCCTAGTTCTAGCTGCTGAACCATGAGTTTTAACAGCTCAGCAGGGTGGTGGGGTTACAGAACCCCATCCAGTGCCCTCCACGCCATTCTCACAGGGCTCTGGCTTGTCTCCGGGCTCCGGCAGCCAGGGATGCACAAGAGCAAGGCATTCATGCCAGCCGAAAACAGGCTGTCTGTATGACAGGGCACGCAGCACTGCTCCAGGCAGCTCTGTTGTCCCGTTGTTCTCTCACAGAAGCAAAGCCCTGCAGAAACACCCGTGTCCTTGCACATGGAAATGAACCAGCAATTCTAGCATTGAGACCTTGTTCATCTGAAAAGGAGGGAAACGACTCTCTGCTCCCCAAGAACAGAAATCCTTGAGAATGATGAGGGGAAAAATTGAAATTAAAAAAAAAAAAAAACAAAGTGACATGACTTTCTAAAATGTGCTGACTCCCATATTCTTAGTCATATGCTCAGATCTTGGATGATTGTTACAAAGAAATTTTTGCATATGAAATCTTCATACTGCTGGCAATCTAACAAGCGGAAAAGACTGACAGAAAAAAAAAATAATCCTATTTAATCTGTTGCAGTAAGCGAATAATTTACTGCTTCTCCATCATTATCAGATCAACTGTTTTCCTCAGAAGTCTTGAGTCTTTAAATATTAAAGATACTTCCTTCTCCAGGCTGTGTCCCACTACTTCAACATCACTACAAAGACAGCAGTGGACAAAAGGGCTTTCTACTACACAGGTTCTAACACTTTTTAAAAGCTGTAGTTGAAGAAACACTGAAAGATGAAGGTTGTTTTTTAAATTTATTTGACTGATAACAGATACAGTCTTAGAGCTCCTATCTTGCAGATACCACCAGCACCCAGTTTGAGAAACTATTTTGTGCTATTTTATTTCAGGATCTACTGTTAGAAGTTTTTTGCTTGTTGGTTTGTGGACACCTCTACCCTGTGATGAACAGAGTAAGCTACCAAGGGAGGCTAAACCAAACAAGACTAGCCACATCTCCTTCCCTTTAAAAGGGGAAGAGAAAGAGAAAGAAAAGGAAAGCATCTAACAATGGCAGAGTATATAACATGCCTGATCCAAAGTACTTGCTCAGCTTTGACATTTTTCCTTTTTAAAAGCATTTAGCTCTTAGTGAGTTTGCCTCGTGGCTGACAGAATTTCATTTCTCCTTTCAAAAGCCTGAACTTGCAACTCCCAAGCGTTTCGGTGGAAGTGGGGCATGCACAACTGTTAAGAGGAACCCATGGACAAGTACAACACGCAGGGGAAAACACTTTCACACAGCTCCAGCAAGTACTCTGGGCTGTGCTGCAGCTGTGGGCTTTAACATGTGAGGGCAGAAGGAACTCAGGGCTGACTCTGACCTTCAGGTTAGACCTGCATGTTTAACAAACACAATATTCTAATAAACTCAGAAAGCATATTTACTTGCATTTTCCTATGTGTTCTGCACTGGTTTTCTAGTCAGCTTTACTTTGACCAAAAGGGAAATGCTATCTTTCAAAATACAAATCAGATGACTGAACATGATTCTTTTTTCGACAGAAAAAGTCGTAATCCTGCCACACCCACCTTCGGCTCCCAGGGATAAGTCATCTTCAAAACTTCCTCCATTTCTCACCAGCATGCCTGAAAATGTACAGTTAGCAGTTCAACAACTGTAATGCTGCAGTGTTTTCTTTTTAACAGCTTAACTAAAGGTATTAGCAAGACACTTCAGTTGATACAACAGGATACAACTAGACCATATTTACAATCCCTGCATTAGTCATACAATAAAAATGCACTAAGAAGTTACGTTTGAGAACATAAAAAAAAAAAGAAAGGAAACAACTACAGCACTGCTTGAACTTTATGCTCAGAAACATCCCCAAGTCAGATTGCAAGCAAATTGCAAGTACAAACCTAGAAGTATTACCCACCATATCTGTTCCTTCTGCTGCTGTATTAGCCTCCAGACCTCTTACCGGGGGATCCAAAGTTTGAGTCTGGGTTAGGCACTCCCCTCTCTCTCTCCCTCTCCCATATTAAGAGTTCAAGCAAAGACTCCAGAGACAGCCAGTAACTCCTCTATGCTGTGTCACTACCTGCAAATTCTCACTGTACTTTGAACTTTAGTATTCGGACCTGCTCAGATAGTAAAATTTTCAGGTGTGGCAACCTGAGCTATTAGATGCAGAGACTACCAAATGCTCACCAGCTGGGAGAAGAAACTCCTCATTCTGCCTTTTATTTTCTTTTTCTTTTTCTTTTTTCTTTTTTTAAAGGTTTACTAAAGTCTCCAGAAAGACTGAACAGGGATCTTTACCCTCCTTTCCTGAGTTTCTTAGGCACAACTGCTTCTTAGTGGGAATAATTCAGCAAGGCCAACTCGACTGTCTTTTGTGCCACTGTTAAATTGCCGAGGTCTCGGGTGAACATACACGAGAGCTTGCTTCTCAGAAAAAAAGATCTTAGTAGGTAAAACCTTTCCTTACCCTTCAACAGAGGATTGCTCTGCTCATCCAGGGAGGCTCCCAGAGGCGTTCTGAAACCACAGAAGAGATTAATACCAGCTTAAAAACTTGCTGCTTCATGTCCTTCCTTACAGCGTGCAGCAAGCTTGTGATAGCAGCGGTTGTCCCTCCCTCCGCCCCCAGAAAGCACAAACATATGAGGACTGGCAATAACTTCCTAAGCAATCCCCAGCCCTCTGAGCAAATAGGCTTTGTAGGGAAAAACAACAAAACAGGTTGGTAACGACTGCAGTACTGAGGTATGAGTTGGTGGCAAAGCTTCAGGGCCAGCAGCCCTCTCTCGAGGAAAATCATAGAATTCTGAGCAAAGCACCCAAAAAATGAGCATGGGATTTGAATGGACTAACCCAATCTCATTTTCATGATACCCATTTTCTACAAATTTAAAACTTCTTACCATCGATTTGCCTCAAGCTTTGGAGAGAAGGGTTAAAAGTTGTACTTGCTGATCAGAAAGAAGAAAAAAACCTAGATAGCTATGTCAGCTGTCACTTGCCAGTGATGGCATTTTATAGACTCTTTATATTAGCTCTTATTTAGGTGATCTCTGCTATGGCTATTCCTTGAAAGGCAGTAGATTTTTCAAATCCCACTGTGTCCAAAATCAGCAGCAGAAACCATGCAAGTAACAGGTCCAATCCTTTTCTGTGCTCTCATTAAATTTGTTGACTTTATCTGGGTATTTCTTTGTCTTGTCTCTGAGAGATGTCTAACCAAAAAGACCTGTCACTGTTAAGTAGTACAGCATAATGCTAAAATTCCAAAACAAATTCAGAAATATAATACTCATAAGGAAGGAAAAAGCAGATGATTTATGTGCCTATATTATGTATGTTTCATTTGGGTTTTTAATTAGACAAATACATAAACCTGACCAAGGAACTTGAAGCAAACAGTGCTCTGATACAGTATTTGCTTTGGTGTCATGACCAAATTAAGCAACAGAAGTTTGCATCTGCTTTGTAACAGACCTTATACTTTACAACTCTCCCCCCCGCCCCCAGCCCGAAAATAGTTTAGTTTCCACATGCAGCGTGCTGATAGGAAGCAAGCTAACTTTGATGTATCTTTCGAAACGCAAAGAAAAGCCACTGCAGCAAGAGGCCAACTCAAACAGCAGAAGCAGCTCGGTGCACCAATGTGTTGCAGGTGACAGGACAAGGTCCACAGAGACTCAGTCTCCTCGATTTCTGTGTACATTTCATGTCGGGGTTTCAAAGTTAGGGCAGGCCATCTAGGCCCTTCACACTCCAGCCAGCCCTGTGCTCTGTGGTAACAACCAAACCCCTGCTCGTATGCTGGCCGTGACAGGCACCTTCCCCTTCTTCTCCCTCCCCTTCCCTGGTGGCTACTCCAGCACCTCCGGCTTTTTTATACAGAAATGTGCTGCTGGTCAAGCTCGGGGCTGCACGAACCAAAAGGCAGAAAGCAGTGAAAGCAACCACTGTAGCTGGCATTTCTTTCAGAAGTGAAGCCCGTCGGCACTGCAGCATGTTGGTGGCTGCTGGAAAAGCAGCTCTGTCCGTCTGCCTCCCTGCTCACGCTCCTGCACACACATACAGCTGCGTTGCACCCCTTCCTTCAGAAAACCTGTGCTTAAGAAGCTGGTGAGGCACAAACTTACACAAGGGACAAGCACCCACACCAAAATCCTTGTGAACAACAGCGGGAGCAGCTCTGCTTCTTGGTGTAGGGCTGTTTTCCAGCTGCAGTGCCCAGGAGCCAGCTCCCTGGGGCCTGTCCCCAGGCACCCTGTGACAGGAATGGTTTGGAGGCCACTCCATGTGCAGGAGCTCCAGAGGCAGCCACAGGCCCTGCCACCTTCATGTGGAGACAGGGGGGAGAGTATGGGAGGGGCAGGGGAGCACCCCAGGCATCGGGAAAGGCTGGAGCCAAGGGGCCACTTGGGCCAAGGAGCCCTGCAGTTTTTCATTTGCATTCCCACGTGGATGAGTCACAGGTTTATTACCATATTGTACCAATGACTTAATTCCAGCAGCGGTATGCAGGCGCGGGATGAACCCCGGGATGCAGGTAAGAGGGCGCTGTGCAGGGCCCGCGTCGGGCATGGGGCTCCCCGCAGTCCTGCAGCCTCAGCTGCCACTGGTGGCCGGCCGCCTGCACACGCAGCTCGAGGGTTTTGCACGGTGCTGGAAACGCCATTTGAACCTCCGCTTTTGCAGCCTTACTTGGGTAGGAGCAGTGTTTATTTTAAACTTGAAGCAAAAAACAAAAACCTCTTCTTTCTGAGGCATTTCAAGAACTCATTTCCTGCGTATCTACAGGAGATAGTTCCTAAATACCTCTGACACCCCCTGTGCTTCTGGAGGAGTTTAAACTTACGGAATTAAAATAACACACACCACCGCACAGCTGACAAAAGTTTCTCCTTTTCTATCAGTGTAATACAAACACATTTTCTTCTCATCTTAGTTCAATAGGAGTTAAAACTAAAAGTCTTTGCAAGCTTTCTCATTGCTTCAAAATGCCTTGTCAGGCTTCTGGGAGGAGAGAAAAGAATCCCTTTTTCAAAGGCACGCGATTCCCAAAACATGAGCAAACCGGAAACTTTGGGTAACATCTGACATTTCTGAACCCTCCATAATTCTTATCACAGTGTGATACATACTTGTTTTGGTGCCTTTTTTTTTTTTTTTTTTTTTTAAATAAAGTTAAAAAGCATGGGATACTAGGAACACTCGTCTCTCCTCCAAAGCAGATGACAAACAGATATGCCAAGCAATATGAGCTCCAAACTGCTAACATGGTTAACACAGGACAACTAGCCATTCTTTTTATCTAACTTGTAACCCCATTGATGCTTTTGGAAACAAATGAAGGAATAAATCTTATAAGCAGATCTATTTATGCAGTGGGTTGATATTAATTTTTTTGTGCTACTGCCAACTCAAAGCAGAAAATTAGATTTAAAATGTGCCAATTTTCTTCCAATGTACTTTTCACAAAAGCTGATAAAAACTCTGACAAAATGGGAATGACTTTTTAGAAAATATGTAACAGAGAAAATACTTTATTTTAGTAACTGAATGCTTGTTTATAGTAATGGTTATATTTTTGTAGCAGAGCTAACTGGTAAGAAAGCAGTTGTGCGATAGACCAGAAACAGATCAGTTTGCATACGTTGCCCACACTTTGTAGCAAATAAAGCTCCACAGCAAAAGCAGTGTTATTAAATAATAATTATCTGGGATAAAAACAATCATAAGTTTTCATAACAACTCTTGTTCTCAAGTATTATTTTCTTAAACAATAGTATCTATGGGGCTGCTCTGACACCTTTTACACTTTCCTCTTTTCCTATATACATTGTTATCAGGAGTCAATCAGTTCAGGGTTTCTATACATACAGTCACTTTATAACAATTTAAACTGAATAATCATTTTCCTGCACGTATCTAGCTCCTACTGCTCCCATGTATACCATATACATAGAAACTAACCCATTCTGTGATTTTAAAACACAAGGAACTGTGCACAACTTCAGGGAGCTGGGATCGGATCTCCCGTATGATATGAGCAGTATCTGCATGCCCTCTGCACACTACAGACTCAGAGGCTCACTCCAGCTTGGATAGTTTGGTTTAAGAGATCTTAAAAAATATATATTCAAATTTTATCTTTCTGATGAGACACAAGATTCTTCTGAAAATATTTACAACAGTATAACTGCACTTTAAAAGACTTCTGTGAAAGGGCCACAAAGGGTTTCACAGACAAACATTAGCTAAAGCTTGCATCCCTACATCAGCAAAAGGGTAAACTTGTGCTTTATTTCCTTACATGTAAGATATGCAATTTGGGTGTAAAATAAGATTCCCACATTTCGTGAATCAACTGCCAGCGATGCAAACACATTCCACAGAAGCGCTGGGAGCATGTTTTAACAACAACTGGAGGACATGAATAAAAGAGCAAGCTCTGTATTATTATTCAAGATTTGTGAACATCAATTAGATGTTTGTGCTGCAAATTTGCAGGAGTGTGCTATTCCTTAAATTTTGTACCAAAATGGAAAGGATGACAGTGCCAGGGAAGGTTCCAGACAAAAATCCTGCAGATACTGAGAAAAGCGCCACAGCCGCATTAGCAAGCATTTCTCCTTCAAGGGTCTCTTCCCCCTTTGCTCCTTCATTTTTTCCCCTCCCTACTCAAAAAACAGTTTTAATAAAGCACCAAATCTATAACACTTCATGGATATGCTTCATTAGACTTCCAAGGATATACTTCATTAGGTCTAATTTCAGGTCAATTCAGAAAAATTTTCTCCCATTTTTGCATTCTGGGAGAACAGCCTGTCTGGTTTGAATGTTGGATTTTGGGGCACAGCGTGATTTCAAGACTCTTGCTGCCAATACCCCCTCCCAAGGCACAGCCTGGCGAGATCATGAAGAAAACTACACTAAGGACACTGCAACTACAAAGCAGTCTGCACTTCAGTTACAGGAGTAAGCTCAGCTCAGCTGCTTACTGGATCAAAAGATCATAAAGGCACTGCTAATCTGAGAGGTAAATCTTCATCTTAAAGTAGCTGTGCTTAAAAGAAGGGGAGATCTTGAAATTTTGTTAACTACTGGAAAGCTAATCGTTCACTTCTTCCCATCAGCCGTGGCTCCAAGGACTGCTAGAACTGAATGGAGAAAAAGACAGGAGAGAAGCAGCTGCAACTGGATGTAGCATTTATGCTTTTATGTGACTGAGGCTGAAGAAAAAGTACTGCCATCAGCCCGCTCTAAACACCCACAGCGTATTTTGTAACAGCACCAGAATCACAGAATACGCACCCCACGCCTCAAGTTAAGGAAGTCAGTCCAAGCGGTAGCAGACTGACAGAGACTTGGATAGATCCAGCTAGCCTACGCTGCTCCTGCAGACCCCTAAGTACAGAGGCCCCTGCCACATAAGCAGTTTTTTAAAGCTGCAGCAAGAACCGGGCAACGGGGGAGGCATTATGCTGGAGCCCCTCTGCGAGGCACAGCGCAGCTTCCAACACAAGGCTGCCTTCCTCTCCCGACCCGAGTTCCTCCCCTGCCAGAGAACTTCAGAAAGCCTGCGGCCTCGCTACACGACACACCGAGAGTAAAGGTGCCAAGCGCCGGCTCGTTCCCCTCCAGCGCTGCTGGCAAAGCGCGCTCCGCATCCCGGGGAGCAGCCGCCCCCCACGGAGGTGGGCTCGCCCCCCCGCAGCAGCGGCGGCAGCACCCACCTGCAGTCCTTCAGCCATATCGCGATCTTCTCGTTGGGCACGCTGTGGCCTGCGGGCAGAGCGGGAGAGAAGAGCCGGCAGTCAGCAACCGCCCGGCCGGCGGGGGCGGCCCCTGGGGGTCCCCGGCCCCGCCGCCCCCCGCCCTGACCTGCTTCTGCGGCCAGCGGCAGCTTGCCGCCGGCGAGGTGGTCCTCCTCTTCCTCCTCCTCCTCTTCCTCGTCGTCTTCCTCCTCCTCCTCCTCCTCCTCGCCGCGGGCCAGCTCCGCCGCCGCTGCCGAGAAGTCCTCCGCTTCCGACGCCTGCCAGGAGTCCCGGCTCTTGGCCCAGGCCTTCCTCTTCTGGGTCGCCCCCTGCCACTCCTCTGCCACCGGGGGCTCCTCCATCGCGACGGCGGCTTCACGCCGGGAGGCGACCGCGGCTCGGAGCCACCCTGCGGGGAAGGGAACGGGAGGCGATGGGACGGGGCGGGACGGGAGGGGAAGGGAACCCAGCGGAGCCGCGCCGTGCCGTGCCGCCCGCACCCACACGCTGCCCCCCGTCCCGTCCCGTCCCGTCCCGTCCCGTCCCGACCCGCGGTACCCACATAGCGCGCGGCGGGGAGGCGGCGGCGGAGGCTGCGCCCGCCGAGGCTGCGGACGGCGGCGGCGGCGGCTGTGACTTCCTCATACCGCTGCGGGGAGAAAACCCGGCGGCCACGTGATGGCAGCGGGGCCGGCGGCAGCTCGCCTCCTGCCGGGGCCGTGCGGAGCCGCACAGCACCGCTCCGCTCCGCTCCGCACCGCTCCGCTCCGCTCCGACGGGCGGGGGCTCCCCCGCGACACCCCCGGGGGTTGCCACTGAGCCCCGCGAGCTCACCGCAGCCGTGGCACCTGGGAGAGAGAAGGCTTTGAACAGGTCCCTCTCACTGCTGGCTTCGGGAAGCGGTGCTGAATGACTAGGCTCAAAGAGAAGCTGACCAGAGTCCTCTGGAGGTGTAGAGGCATTGACAGGCAGGAACATGAGATATCTTTTGTCTAAAAGCAAATCTGCCTATGGAATGACCAGGTCGATGTGCTTAATTAATACGAGATATTTCTTGCCACATGTAACGGACTGTGGTAATACCCTCTCATTTCCTAGCTTAGCAGTTCAAACCTTACAAGGAATTTCTGATAGTTCTTTCTAAATGCAAGCGTTTGTTCTAAAGAGCAGACTGCACTTCAGTCTTTCTTGCTGATCCCCAAAACAATCTATATTTTCTCACCAAGGCAAACTCACACAATACATTTTTTTCCCATCAAGTTTGGGCCATGTTCTGAGCCATGTCTGTTCCCAGCAAGGTGAGTTAGAGGCCCAGCACCTACCCCACGCCACCAGACACGCTGTGCTGTGGCTTCCTGCTTGACGAAAGTTTCACACGACTGCATTTATATAGCCCTGGAGTCTTAAAAACTGATTTTTCTGGGTTTGGTCCTAAGAGCCTAGCACAGCGTTACTGTAGCTAATAGCCAATATTTCTGTTTTATGCGTATGCATCAATAGATGTGTCTGTAAAAATGAATATTGGGGTTGGGACATTTGGCGAGAGCCACTGCAGAATCCCGTGGGTGGTAGGAGCAGTGTGAGAGATTTCACTACTCCGATTGTTTCGCTGCTTCTCAGGGAGCACAATAGCTTCTGGGAAGTAACAGTTTCGTTGGCACAGCGAAGAGCTGAGGCTGAACAGTTGCAAGCTAAAAGCGGCTACTGTCTGCTGTGCCAATACATCCTTAAGGAGTTCTTAATC
Organism: Oxyura jamaicensis; assembly: GCF_011077185.1. Taxonomy (NCBI): domain Eukaryota; kingdom Metazoa; phylum Chordata; class Aves; order Anseriformes; family Anatidae; genus Oxyura; species Oxyura jamaicensis. The sequence continues at coordinate 13,597,289 of NC_048899.1, read as the reverse complement.
CACAAATTACTGACATTATTGCCTATAATTGCTTGTCTGTTGTGACAACACACATTCAGGGAATGTTTGAAATGTAAACAGCAGCCAGTAGCTTTTTACAATGCAGTCCTGCAATGCCTGCCACATACAGCTTGGACTCTCACTTGCACCTTTTTATCATGTCCCAGAAAGTTCCCTTCTGACTCTGTATGGATAAGGATCGCACACTCACCACATTAAGTAGGCCTTCTTTCTATGGAAAATATCTGGCTTCTCATTTCTTTCTGTACTTGTAACCAAAAAGTGATTTTGTTTTGTAATAGAAGCTGCTCTCACTTCAGATGGTGATTTGTTAGCTGTACTTCAAAGAAATAAGGGACTGGGGGAAAAGATCCTGTCAGGAATTCTTGTCACTTAAAACAGGCCAACTTGCTTTTTCCAAATTATTTTTGAAACTATTGCAATTGGCAGTAGCTAGATAAGAAAGAATTACTACAGCATAGATTCCTGAAATAGGGTTTATAACCATAGCACCATAGCAGTACTGCTTGGCATCATAGTAAAAAATATAAATAAATAAATAAATAAACAAACTTTTAAATTTGTCATCTGGGCATTGGACGTGTATACATAAACATGTATAGAAATATATATGAACACACACTGAATACACACAGATACAATTTAGCCCAAGGTATCCTGCTAAATCAAATTACTGTCTTTTGTTCTCCAAAGAGTAAAAAGTTTTGAAGATTATTTTTTTTTCCCTGCAGAGGATTATTTCAGATACAGGATTGCCTAAAAAAATTTTAAAAAAAAATCATTACTACAGAATTCAAAAAGACATAAACGAGGCACTTCCACCACTTCCTCTGGGGACTCATCCCAGTGTCCAAGTTCACGGTGAGTAGCGCTTTCCTGCTGTGCTACAGCTATGCTTTCCTATGCTTTGGGCATGAGCAGGCTGCTTTCCTGCTGGATCTGGGCATCAAGGGATCCTTCAGTATTTCCCAGGGGACAGAACCCAACGTCCCCCTGAAGGACAAGCTCAGAGCATACCAATGCTGTGGCTAACACCCTATTAAATGCCTTATGACTGAAGACCTGAGAGTAATTTTAAAGGCAAGAACATTTAGAGGAATGGTACTATAAGGAAAAAAGCACTTCCATTGGACTTTCAGATGGCAGTGAGAACCAACTCTCGACAAGAGAAGAAACTTCATGCTGCTGCCTAGTGTAGGTCTGGTCTTGGGACAAGCAGTTCCCAGTCAGCAATATATCCCCACTACAGCTGGATTTCAATGTGGTTGGTTTTTTCCACACAGAAGAAAGGAGGAGCTAACAAATAGTTCACCTTGACGAACATCATAACAAAAAGCATTCCTACACAGTAACAAAACTATGATAAATATTGTGCAGTTATTTGCTTTGGCAGGGTGTGTGTTCAAGAGCAAGAGAATGCAAAGAAACACATAGCCCAGTGTCATGTACATCTTTAAAGTTTCCACAGCTCCATTTTAGTAAATGCACTATGTTAAATTAAGCAATTTCTTTCTGAGCCAAGAGTATTAAAAAAAAAAAAAAAAAAAAAAAAGTCTACTTAGGCCTCTGTTATACTATAAATGAAAATGACAACCTGGCAAGATACCAGCAATAGCTATTGTGTGTCAAAGGAGAAAGGTCTTGTACTGTCTTTTGTGATATTCTGTGTTTGATGGCCCACTTCAGGGATGGGCAATTTGGTTTTCTGACTTCTCCAATACATATCATGCATCTGCAAATGAAAGCAAAAGGCTGGAGATTAATCTTTGCAGAGCTCCTCCAAGGCGATAGTTGTTGGGAAGGTGCAGATATCTCTTCAAGTTGCTTTGGCAACTTCCCAGCTTCTCCAAGTACATCTCAGCACCCTCGTCCTGTTTCTAGCAAGAGCAGGAGACCAACCAGCACATTTCTCTCACAGAGCTTCCATAGGTATTTTCCCTGCCAGTGGAAATGCCTCTTTTTTTTTTTTTTGTTTTGTTTCTGTTTATGTTTTTTTATGAGTTCTCTTTGTGTCTCATAGGACACCCTCTATTGTGTTCAGCCTTTTGAAATCCTTGTCTCTCTCACAATACTGACAAAGCACTGCAAGAGCATCTGCCATTTTAGACCTCTGAGGATTTTCTTAACATACTAACAAAAAGGAAACCTTATTTTTTTTCACTCCATCAAAGCTTGCAGGAACCTAAATCAAGTAACAGAAAAGGTAATTTGCTAAGGCAGAACAGAGAGTCTCCTTGCATCCTATAAAATATACATGTGCCATAAAATACTAAATAAAAATGATGCTCATAAAACAACATAATGCATTTCATTTTTAAAATGTTTTATTTTTTTAAAAAAATAAGTATTTAAAGTGAAATGTTACAAGTTAAAGGCTATTGCATCTGAAGTGTCATTCCAGTATCTTTCTTTACAAAGAAGAATATCCTATACTGGTCTGGAACCATCACTGTCAACAGACAGATGTTCTCTCTCAAACATATGGAATAAAAAGGATGGAAAATAACCTAGAAGTTTTACTCTAATAAATTAAAGTGTTCGGACAGCCTCCACAGCTTTGCCAGTCATTTTGTTTATGTAAGTGATATACATGATGTTTCTATACAGATTTTTTTTCTAATAGTAGTGCACTTTGGGCTCTTTTCAAACTCAATATTGCCTGTTTTATAAGGTGACTCGTATTTCTAGGACCTCTTGCAGCAGAAGGAAGGAGGAAAAAAACCACTTCCGTTAGGGCGTTTACAAGAACTATAGTATAGCAAGAGGAAGTTTCTAAAGGAAGAGCCGGATATCTGTACTGAAGAGGATTACAGCTGCACCACCAAATCAGATGGAGGCAGTTGAGTCCAACTGTACGTAAATGTATATAACAACAAAAAAAAACACAACACCATAAAGAAGAGGAGAGAGTAAAAGTGGTTCTAAATCATCCAAGATGTAAATGCACTCACATCACTCAACTGTGTCAGTGGGCAGTTGTAATTTTTGAAGATACTAAGATCTTTGCCAAGAAAGCAGGCTAAGGAAAAAATGCCCCACAGATGTAGAATATTAAGTGTGGTTCATTTCAATTTTAAAACTGACTCTGAATTTTCTCCTTCAATGCTGTTATTTTTTAATTCTTTAATTCTAGAGACTTCTTTAATTTTAGAGACTGTCATTCCCTTCCTGAGCAACATCCTTTCAAGACTATTGCTCTAGGACAGTGTCCATTTGTGCATATGTATCCTGTGCTACAGAGTTCTGTGTTCTTTTTACAGTTGAAGAACTGCAAGACAGTCATTACATTTATACTGTTCTTCTTCATCATTTTCAAATGTTGTGTTCCAAACAGCTGATAAAGTAACAACCCAAAAAGCAGAGAAGAGAAAGATTTACCTGCATTTAAAAGCTATTTGTTTATCTTACCCTCCACACTGAAAAGCAGCCTACCAATATTTTGAGTCTTATTCCTGCTCTCACTGAAATCACTCATAGAACTCTGCATTTTAAATAATTAAACATTTTAACATACATTGAGGTATGGAGTAGTTGCTGTCCACTGCCAAACAATGATCCAGAGGACAGCAAAACAAATCAGCACAGCATACCCAGATGTGACCAGCATACCATACAATTTTCTACTCACCGGACAGATTTATTTATTTTTAAATGAATCGGTTGAAGTTTCATCAGCTCCAGAATGGAGGCAATCAAGTATTCTATGGATTCAGGTTTTGTGGGTAGATATTTTCACTTCCATTGAGTCTTTCATCATTGGAGCATTTGTAATGTCTCTCTTCTATAGATTTTTGTTGTCTGATGAGTGACTTTATGGTGCAGCCTTTGCCACTTATCTGCCCAACTATCTGCTTTATGAAACATACTGAAACATAATGCTAAATTCTCTTCCCTCCTAGCATTGGGCTGAAATTTGCCAGTAAGCTCAGAAATTAAGGCTGGAGAAGGAGAGGAAAATAATCTATGTAAACAGTTTTTCTTCAGGATTTAAATAAAACAAAACAAACCCCACCAAATATAAACTTGAGTTTATTCCTCATCGCCAACATCCACACAATATATGTGTATAAGCAAGCACAGAGGACATGTCCCTTGATTGTCACCTGGAACCAAGCAGCCCAGTTTGCAAGACCAGTTACTTACAAAAATGTTCTGTCATATATCTATGCAATGTACTGATTCATTTGTGGGCTTGACTCAGCTCTAAAATTAATGCATTTCCTTTCCTTGGAAAATACAAGAAATTCCAGAGTGATAGTAGTATTGACTTTAAGGCGTTGACCAAGTTGTCCTATAGTTGTGACTAGTGGTAGGACAAAAAACATGAGCAGAAAATCCTATGCTGAGAATAGAGAGAGCTGCCAAGTAAAACCACAGCTAGGATGGGCTAGGCAGTCTTGGAGTATTTGTATTACTTGGTATAAGTCACATCCACTTGGTGTGGAGACATCCGTTCAAACAATAGTGCTCGGTGCCATCGGTATAAACTCCATCGTTGGCAGTGGGAGCAGGGGGGTGGGAGGGAGGGAGTCCAGGCTTCGTAGCTCCTTCAGACTAGCACTTGGTCAGAACAAGATTGTCAATAAAAAAATAATGCAGTAAAAAAAAACAGAAGAAAAAAAAAATCTATCTTTAAAATGTCAGTGTATTATCTCCATTAAAACAAAACTGGGATAAAAGGAACAAAATCAATTTTTTCCCCCATTATACATAAATTAACTACTCCTGAACTTAAGGGTGATAAAACAAAACAAAACAAAAAAACCTCTGTGCAAAGGCCAGAATTCCTCTGTGACGCTGCTTAAAGAAAAAGCCATATTTTACTTCACGAGCTCTTTCACACCGATCAATAAAATCTAAAGAAAGATTTATTTACCCAGCTCAATAACTTCTTGGTGAGTCACTATGCTATTTAAATCTTTTTTTCATAGACATTTAGTGGTCAGGCGGTATCATTCTAAAGAGGATATTCCAGTCTAACAGCTCCATCTTGTCGCATGTATTTTTAAATGTTTATAAATGGATCCTCCAGTGTTTGGAGAGCAGGATATTTCCCTAGCTGACTGGTCAGAGTCTAGTCTGATCCAGTAGCAACCAACAGCCATTCCTGGCCTGCAATTCTTTGGTGACTTATGTGAATTTATCTGATGTGGTCAACATAAGTGGCTCCCACTGGGCAGAAGTCCAAGACACAAAAGCGTCGCATTTTGTACTAGTCAGGTACCTCATTGCTGTCTACAATCCTGGCTGGCAAAACCTTCACACAAAGTCTCATTAACTTTAAACATAGCTTGTTAGAGAGCACAGAAAGGACTGGTGGTAGTGAAAGTGATGCCACGTACAAATGGGAAGAGAACCTGTGCTGCCCAGAGAAATGGCTCTGTTACATGGAGCTTCAAGCCTTCTGGTGCTAAATCAGAGGGCTTTGTCTATTCAGCCCACTTTAGATAGTAGATTAATACTGCCTTTGTGAGCATTCAATAATTCAAACTAACATGCCTCCAATCCCTGAACTCTGATATTCTCCCATCCATTTAATAAATCAAAATATAAACTGAAAGTCCAAGTGCAGTATGCAAACAAACAAACAAACAAAAAACAACACCCAAACCAAAAATTTTCCAACATCCAGAGGAAAACTTTCCTTTGCAGTACAGTGGGAATAGTCAATGCCTGCACACTCCCTAAGAGGCTGGTTAATCCCAGCGTGCTCTTACCTCCCACTTGCCGGCAGCTAGTGAGTGCTCTCACATGTACATTAACATCTGTGCCTCTTTCCAAGTACTCAATCACTTACTGCAGGAATGGCTCTGATTATCACACACAGAAAATTGTGGGCAGTAGATATGGAAGGGTGAGAAAAAACTGCCCTACTAAAGATAAGGACTCTGCCATTTGTGCCATTTGTGTAAATAAGTCAGAAGCTAGTTTGATTAGGGCTGATATTGCACAACATAATGCCTAAGGGATAAGAACATGACATATTTTAACCAAGGCTCTTATCACTGCTGCTAGAGCACGATGGTTGGGACTGTGACAGCTTATTTTGGTGTATGGCCACAGGGAAGGATGGGTCACAGTATTTTCAATCAGGGTTCCCTGACACCAGCAAGAAATCAGCTTTCAAACACTGCTCATATATCAGGCTTTGCCAGTATTGGAAAACTTGTTTTATATGAAAAAAAAAAAATGACAACAACAAAAAAACACGCATTAGTAATGTTTAAAACAATTTTGGGCCTTCCATGGATGAAGGCAGTTGTTCTGGATATAGAAACATGTCATATATGGTCCTCCCTTCCTCTGTCCCATACCCTGGTGGCTGTAGGGACCAGATGTGCTGCACACTAACCTCTAACACATAGGGAGTGTCAGTGCTGTCACACTGACAGCCATTAATTCTGTGGGCTCGTCTGTGTCCATCCCATCTTGGAAATGCCCCTTTTCAGAAATTACAACTTGCACAAAACTGGAGGAGGCCTGTGCATCCTCCTGACCTCCCACAGAAAATGCTGCTCTTCTCTCCTCGGTGCATGTTGGAACACAGCCACAGAGCCACGTATTCAGCAAGAGTAAGGCCTGGGGATGTGGAGCCTGCCACAGGGTGCTGCATTGCAGTGAAAGGCTGAAGTTTCTGAGGAACTGCCACCAAAGTGATCAGAGGAAGGTAAGAAATATTGGTAAGGGAAGAGGGAGACGCCCTCCTCTACCTACCATTCTCTGAAGGTCCCCAGCACCATCCAGATGATTTGGCCATTCCAACGAGCTAAGGAATATTGTGATAACTTTTTTTTTTTTTTTGGTAACACTGAAATACACCTAACAATCAAAGATGCAAAGAAATTAAGGTCTGGAGAGGCCTGACCTTTGATACCACATCAGTATCCTTTTAGAAAACAGTGTGTGAAGATTTAGACATTTTCCCCCTCAGTTATTAGACAAAGTATGTTAACAGCGCACTGCCACAGCCAAAGTCACATTTTAAAGCTGAGTTCTCCAGAACAAGAGCTTGGAGTTTCATGGATCCAGAAGCCTTGGCTTCACAAGGTGGGTTTGATCAGAATGCCAGAGTTAACCACGCAGGAACAATGATCAAGTCAATTAACATTACTGCGTGTCTCAAATCCTAGCCTTCACAGAAAGCAACGGCATCTCGAATGAGAGCTGCAGCAGCTCTATCTCCCCGCAGGGCTTATCGACCAGCCTTTCCAATACATTTTTGTTGGTGCACACAGGACAAGATCACACAGAAAGGCTTATCTGTGAAGTTTAGAGGTGATTAACTTCATTTAGCAGCAAAGAGCTACAGGAAGCACACCTCCTTGCTGAAAGCAGGCCTTGCTTTCATCCAGACAAATGATGACAGAAGAAAGACTGTCCCTGTATTTTCAGTTATGGCATTCTTTGTTTTAATGATTAAATGTGAAGGAATAATTATCCTGGCACTACTGAGCACACCACAGTCTAGAAGCTTTTTATTTGCCAGTTATTGTTTGTATTATAAATGCTAAAGTGAAATGACGCAAGTGCCCTTTTCGTTGTCATATTGTTTGCTTTAGCTTTTGTTGGATCTAATCCAATGGTACCTTTACGTAGGCTTCTGTGTAATTAAGATAGTGTGCACAGCCTCTGAAAGGAAATCATTAAGAGTCTCTTGTGGAGAATGCACCAATTTCCATGTCTGTGCCTTTTAAGTGGGGATTGCTCACCCTCCATCGATTAACTTCATGATAGTATAAGCATACTTTAAATATTAATCCTGCGTTAAGGCTCCAAAGAAGCTTTCAGCTGGAAAAAAAAAAAAGTCAAGCCACCTAGGCTCTAATTCCTGACAAACATGAGTTTCTTGTTTCTTATTTTTCCTGATTGTATGTTCCTTTCTTAGAAAAAAAGACTTTGGAAAGGGTTTTGCTTCCACCTGTCGTGTCCCCCCCCCCCCCCCCAATACTTCACATGCTGTTTTCAAAACCTTACAAAAAAAATATATATATAATAATAATAATAATAATAATAAAAGCAGCTACCCAAACACATCTTTCAGAGCTACGGGCAGATGTCTTGGTTAGAGATCCAGAAATCAAGAGCACAGGTCTGCTACTGGGGAAGAAACCTGCTGATTTATCAGCTGAACCAAGATGACAAATGAATATACAGTTTTCCATGTATTTGCTCACCTGCCGTCACAAATACAAAGCAGAAACCTTCCTATTGCCTATAAATAGCTAACCTTTATGGCACCAGCTCTGTGGCTGCTACATGAGTCGCCCACACTTCTGCAGCACCGCAGCTCTGGCTCCTGTGCTTGGTCATTCGCGCTTTCAGCAGTTTCTGCTGGGTTTTTCACATTTTCACAATTTCGAAAATAAGTAATTCAGTCTCAAACCTGCAAACATTCCTCCTAAGACTGGGAAGTTTTTTCGTATCTCTATAATCATGGCAATTCTAACCCTCTGCTTTACCACTCAGAACATATTAGGCAAAAGACATTAAATTACCGCTTGTGTATGAACCATGCATAGACCACTGCTCTTAATTTCTCTACAGTGTCTCCTCTCTACACCTCACCACAGAGGGTATAAACCTGCTCTTTATCTAACAGGCCAATTACGAAAACACTAAAACCAAACTGCACCCATCGTAGGAGAGAGGGAAAAGCTCTGCTACAGCCCTCTGATCACCCATCTTGATTATGAGTTCAAGCTGCCATCATTAAAACCAATTCAAAAAATTGAATGGACTGCAGGGGAGATTTGATGCCTAAAGCTTGTTACAGAAGTAAAAATGAAGAAACAAAGATACAACATACGGGTATTGCATGTGTATTTGTAGATGATCAATGCACAACAGTAGGGAACAGTTATTGAATAGGTGTTTGGTAATTTTTTTAACTTAAGACTAAACAGTAAGTACATTAAAACAGGAACTGCTTGACCCAACATGCTTTAGCTAAAATTGTAATTATAAAACCTGATTAAACAAGGCTTCATTCCCACATGCAACTCCACCTTACTGCCTTGGCAAAGCCGTAAGCTGGTAACACCCTTTAGCTAGTTTTCACAAAGCACATTTAGCAATTAATAAAAGCAGAGTGGAGGAGTTCATGTTTATTTCCAACACACTGATGGTGCTTAGGGAATCGGTGCTGTCTGACAAAGGGTGGTGTTCCTGAAAAAACACTTTGAAGTGGCTCCGCTGCGCTCCTGTTTTCTGTCTGAGTTGAAAGGCAGCAGAGCCCATCCAGCGCCGAGGAGCAGCACAAGTCCTGCAGCCCAGGGCCCAGACCACCCTCCTGGCCCCCTCCTGCCGGGCCGGAGCCCGTTTGCTTCACAAAAGGTCCTTGTGCTCCCAGCAGCAAATTGCTGATAAAGCAATTCTGCCTCCAAAGTCAAATAGAAAAGGAAGTAAATTGTTCTAAACACAGATGACTTTTTCACAGCATCCAAACTGTAGCCACTTACAAGCCTTGCATGTTGCAGGGTATCCTGATATATTGGTTCTAGAAAATCAATGCTTAAGTATTAGTTACACTGTAAACACATCCATTAAGCTTACTGCTTGCTGGAAAATCACATATGAAGCTTTTGGCAACTTTAGCTGGGCTCCTACTTATCCCTAGCTAGACTGCATGAGGTTTCAACAGCTAAGACAACTGAAACAAAATAGTTATAAACTCAGCTTCATCTGTACCATCAAAGACCATCTGAACCATCGAATTTCAATTGTATCTAAATTTCTCACCCACATCTGGAAAAGAGTCAACAGCAACATTTTCTTCCACCCCCTTTCTCTGCAAGCTTTCTCTGTCTCTTCTATTTAAATGAAGAAAGAAAAATGCACAATGTTTTTCAGACCAGTCCCAGTATCCTAGCCTCAGGAATTTGTCTTAGTAGAAAGACAACATGGCTGTAGCACAAAACCTGCATTTCTGACCAGAAACTCTCAAAGGAAAAAAACAACTGCTCCTTAATAGCTGAAAAATTGTACCAGGAGAAGAGGAAGATGTTCAGAGCTCAACAATTTGTTTCCCTTTATCACAAGCCAAAATACTGTCACCAACCAGCACTGAGAAAAACATTAACTTTCAGTTCTCCTTTATTAGTTTTTCTCATTATTAAGTTGCTCCATTGGTAAATCCTCAGAAATGAATTGCTGAAGCCATGAAGTCAGATGCATGCTTATTAGCAAAGGTATTTAATTCATCTCCTTATTCTAGTGTTAGCAAAAAATAAAAAATAAAAAGTGAAAACACGAAGTAAATGCTAATTCAAAAGTACTGCCCACTTCAAAGCATCATGTGGTAGCTCTAGTCATACAGTTTTACAATACCATGCAGAAATGAACTGATCAGCATCTTTTTAGTAACTTTGGAGGATTAAGGTGACCAATCTGATGGTAAAATTGACAGTTTTCTTCCAAGGTGCAGATGCTGCCTGACTCATGGGCTGGCAGCACAGCTGCTCTTTGTCTTGTGCTGTGACCTGCCTGGGATATAAAGTAGCTGTTCCAGCAGCAGGCACAGCTGCACTAGGTCTGAATGCTCCCACCATGGACTCTACAGCTGAGTCATGCACTAGACAAAGCACAGAACAAGAACATCTTTGGCACACGGTGAAGTCAAGCAGCCCACGTGCTAGAGGGAGCAGCCTGGACCCCGCTCCAGACAGTGCACGAAAGCCTCAGCAAAGGCTCCTGAATCTCTCTCTACCTGATCCTACCCCTGTTCCCTGAAAAATAGTTTGGTACTATTGTTTCTTAAAGTTAGTTTGGCCTTGGAAAGCCATCAAGGGCAAACAGCTGAGGCTGTGTGGTCTCAGTAAATATCAGTTGGTGGTCACATCCTAGAGCCACCAAACTGCAGTTTGGTGGTGAGCAAATGTCCACAGCTCTATCTCATCTCAGGAGAAGGGGCTGAGGAGCTGCCCTGCCAAGCAGAGGAGAGTTGCATTTATTTCTCTCCACATTTTATGTGACTCCCAGCCCAAAGCTTTTCCCCTTGGTTTGGTGATAGTGGGAAAGGACACTGGAAGGTCTCGTGATTCATACGTGGACTTTTTTTTTTTTTTTTTTTCTGGCAGAACAGTTTTGGGAAAAAAAGCAACTAAACAAACCTGAAGTACATTAATTGTTGAAGTTCATTTTTCTGAGTGTTTACACCTGGTTCCTATATTTGTAATGGTGACGGTTCCTTTCCGGGCTTCTTATTACAGAGGATGCACCATCCAGTGGACATGAGGTCAGAGCATCCTGTCAGGCAGGCAAATAAAAACCTTCTGCTTTATAACAGAAGAGGATAAATGCCCCCAAGAATTACTGTAAGAGTAACAAAACAGGGTTTTGAGCTTAATCTCTCTTCCATGTTACTGTTACACCTTCAACCTCTGAAAGTCGCTCTGACAGGGACAAATCCCAAAACAGGTCCTCCTGAATGCAGTGGCTGCTGACTCTGCTGAGCACGAGGACAGCATGTTCTGCAGCTGCCCAAAGTGAGACGGCAGTGCAGCAAAATGTGCAGCAAGGACGAAGGGAGCATGTGGTATTTTCCAGTATTACTCCGTAATAGGAACCTTACAGCTGCCAGTGCTATTAGTGCTCCATCAATCACCGATATCACCAAGGGCTCATTTATATAAGAATACCTTAAAGAGCAAAGCCACCCTCCTCCCATTTGGTTGTCTACTGAGATGACATATTTCACAACAAAAAAAGCAAGCATGCTGTGGTAACGACGACAGTGCCACAGAAAAAAAGATGACAGTATTAAAAAGAAAACTCCAACCCTTTTCTTTGCATCTAAAAGGAAAGAGTGATAGAAATGCATTTTAATCATTAACTTGGGTTAGCTTTCACAGTACCTGAGAAACTGCCATATGGAACATATTCCAGTGTAGTTTCTACTCTTAATGGCCTAGAGCTTTCCAAGAAACAAACGGTGTGGTACATAAACTGATATCAAAGTGGCTTTGCCTTCCCTCCCCCTAAAGCTACAAATACATCATCCATGCAAGAGCCATTAATGTACATTTAATGTGTCTAGTAAAAGTCTGAGTGAAACACTGTGGTTATTTGGAATAAGTATTTGAACAGAATAAGATGAAATAGTGGGAGACTGGAGGGAGAAATTCCAGCAATGCTACCATCCCACTTCAATTTCTTCTCAACAAAGTCCTGCTGTGCTTTAGACCAGCGTGTGAAGGATGCAAGGCATGAAGAACTGAGCTATTTAGCCCTTCAATTATCCAACTCAGCCATCATCACAAAAGATGGTGTATAAATCTTGATACTTTGCACTCTTGGAAAAAAACACAAATCAGCACCAGTGGAAGATGAATGAACATCAGTGTCACTACCTTATAGTCTCTATGTGTTTGTCTCAAGATTTTTCAAATGAATATTTTTCAAACATATGTTTAGATCTGGGGACAATTCTAGTGTTTATAGACAGATTCTTCTTGCTTTCCTAGAGATATTATGGCATTTATATGAAGGGACTGGGATTAAATTACCAGGAACTGATTTCCTGTCTCTGGAAAAAAAAAAGCGTCCTCAGATTTTAATACATGAGTTAGAGAAGAAAAGTAGGGCAAGCACTAGAGAAATGATTCTTCAGGCTGCAGTTTGTCCTCAGGAGATCTGGTTTGAATTCTCCCATATTACTTCAGTAAAACAATCGAGGAACATATCACAGGCACATATCACAGTGCAGGTACAAAGCCACATGTGCAGCTTTGATTGATGGAAGAACGTGGTGGACACACATGGATTCAAACTCCACCAGTTATGCTCTGAGTGAGTGGATGTGCAAAGACCCAATAGTTGAGCTAACAAATGCAAGAGCTCATTGTTTCTTCAACCTCTTTTTTTTTGCTCACAGTAGGACAATATTCCTTGCTACTTTACTCTTCAAAGTGAGTAGGGGTATTTCAGGAAAAGAAAGCTAAATGGACATCACAGAATATTCACCAAATGTCACGATGAGACTGATGTTACTAGGAAAGGCACGTTGTACACCAAACTCATCTTGCATGAGGCCTATATCAACCTTAAAGCAATGGGATACAGCAAATTCATTGATGAGCTGTGTCCAACACTCGTTTCTGGATAATCACAACCTGAGACAAAGCTAAGATGTGAAATAGCAAAAGCTCAAGGACAATTCTAGACAAATCTTGAGCAGTAAAGCACCAGTCCAGCTTTCTTCCCCCACCTCCTACGCTCCAGACAGCTCTTACTTCTTCATAAACCAGGCTGTACTCAGGACCATTTGCTCTCTCCAAAAAGCATCCAAGTCAATTTACCTGGGTGGCAAAAGGGTGGGAGAAAGGACAAAAAATCTCAGGTCATTTGAATTTTGAGTAAACATGAGCATAGTTTCTGGTATATTCTTCTATCAGATTTGGCTCTCCTTTGGTTGGGTGGCTTAAACAGCTGTCTGTTTGCACATAGTTGTGTAACCTTTTTCTACAGCTTGTTAATTTGACTTGAGATTGCAGCATATGGTTCCCTTCAGACATAACTTAAAATTAAAAAAATAAAAATAAAAAAATCTCAGTCATTTGTTTAAAGTTTGAAGAGAATCCTGTAATTTTCAGCATCGTTATGAAATGGGTGAAAAGTTTCTTATGCATTTCCTTGCTGGTGTGCATTCCACAGCTGTATAACCACTTGAAGAACCACTACAAAAAATAGCTTGCTGTGCACTAATTACAGAGACAGCTCTTGCCACAAACATTACAGCTGCACATAACACACCTTGGAGGAATGATGACTGTACTAAAGGTAGTAATTGAAATATGATGGCCTTCAAACAAAACAAAACAAAATAACAAAAAATAAGCTAACAACAGGATATCTTTCATAGCTTTGTAGCCTGTTACTCTCACATTTTATGGATGCATTAAAACTTGAGGAAAATGCAATTTTATTCATTTTGAATTAAGCATGGTAAAGGGAGAAATGCCAGGGAGATAACAGCAATAGAAAATTCTCAGATCTAAATCAAAAAGATCCTCCCCTGAATAGTTTTGCTTTGGCTGAGGGATGAGGACAACTGCAGCAGGAGGGAGACACACAGAGGTGGTAATGATCAAAGTGCTGCTTCGTACTAAAGAGTTGGTAGAAACAAGATGTTTCTTCAAGAAGTTTTGATAAATGGTTTTGCTAAGAAAGCTACAGTTTTGGGCAAGCACAGGACAAAGCTAAAAGAAAGATGTACAGGGAATCATTAAGGACTGACCCTTACCTGGTTTAATAACCTCAGCTTCAAGATGGATCAGATGGATCGTGAGTGACAGGGCTAGAACAAGCACTTTTGAGAAGTCTCATAAGCAAATCATCAAGAGGTATTTGCTTCAACTGTTTCCCTTTAATGGCTGTAGGCTGAATATATTATTTCCAATCACTCTCTTACGCTATTTTTACCCCCATGTACGGACATCACATCTCCCGTCTTCAGCCCAAGCCTTTGGAGTTCTTCCCAGCATTGTGAAGGAACGCAGAATATTACACTTCTTATATTTAGCTACCGTAGATTCGAGGTAAGCATTTCTGATTCTCAAGGATGAATGCCTTGAACCTGCACCAACAGCAGGCTATAAATATGACTTCAGCTAGATAGAGAGATAGCCAGCACTTGTTACCAATACAGAGGGGTGTATTTCTCTTTGCCTCCTCTGTCAGATTGTCTGAGTGACAGGACACATCGTAACTGGACCCCATAGCTCGCTCTGAATATCATGCACATTTACTTTTTGAAAAGTGAACTTGTGGTCTGACGATACAGAGGAGAGGATGGAATTTCAGCTGAACTGTCCAATAGCTCCTAACTGAAAGAGATATAGGCTTTAACAGCTCAAAATGGAGAGGAAAAAAAAAAAAAAGAAAAAAAAGGTATAATGGTATAATGGTATTTGCAGACAAAAATCAATGCTCACAGAGAAATGGCATGTCTCTACAAAATGCCAAGAACACTTCTGTAGTGCAGTGGGTAACTACAGTGTCTGTTTTCAGCCCTAACTCATACTAAGGCTTATTCAAGCATGAGGATGACAGTTTGTGAGATTGTGCTGAGGCACGTAGGACTGCTGCTCCATTTGAAGGTACAGGTGATACTCAGCTGCAGGAACAGCACTCACAGGCCTGAACTGAGTGATTATGTCCTCTGTACAGTGAAAGACTTTGACACCAGTGGTTCACAACATCCAAGACTGAGAATACCTGAAAAGCTTCTCCAGAGTTCAACACCATCCAAAGAACAAGTTACAGACCAAATCTATAGTCCAAGCCTACTTGGTGAGCTCACTGCTTACCTTCCAGCAAGTGCCTCCAGGCTATTCTATGATGCTGCCTCCTGCAAGCCACCTTCAGTGCCAGTTCTATGCTTTTTGCTGTCCCCACTGCAATCACCACATCTTACTCATGTACAAGTCACACTTGTGAAGCAGCCAGCTGGGAACAGAGAAGCAACAAGTAATGCACAAAAGTGATGACTGATTTAAAAAACAAAAACCTAAGTTCCAAAGTGTAATACCTACAACCGTAAAGAAAATTAAAAAAAAAAAGAAAAAAAAAGGAAAAAAAAAAAAGAAAAAAAAATTAGAAAAAAAGTAATCCACTTAGAAAAGGTTATCAAACATCCATCACTCATTCCATTAAGCATTCTTAGAATCATAAAGTCTCTTGAGTTGGAAGAGACCCATAAGGATCATCGAGTCCAACTCCTTAACTCATAGCTAATCATAATTCTCAACTCGTAAGACTAATGAGCCAAAGACTCAGGATTTCCTGGCCCACATTCTGATGTCAATAATAGGAGAGGAACAATGCAACATGATCACTGGCATCAGGGAGCAAACTTTTAAAGTACAGCCACGGCACTCACAACATCAGCAAATAATTGTTCACAGTAGCTGGCAGGCAGCTTGGAATGGTTTTATTATTAGTCTGTTAAACTTTTTTTAAAAAAACAATCTTCAATTAAAATATATCTTCTTTTCATCATGAAAACTTAATTCCTTTTCCTGAAGGTATAAAGTCATTGGCAGAACAAAAAAAAAAAAAAAGCTTTTTAACATTCAACATGTTTGAACATCAGCAGCTGCCTGCTGGTGCTCTCCATAGTGAATCTGAGCTCATGTCACTCTTCTCAGGGGTATGAGTTACCAGAACACTGACTCCCTGCACCCTCTAAGAAAACTCGAGGGCACCAAGACTGCCATCATAACACATGGCATTCTCAAAGAAAACTGTCTTGGCAACTGGAAAAACAGTCTCAGTGCACTTGGACTAGTCCACATCTGCTGTTAAAACACGAGGAAAAATATTTGAGCCCTTTCAATTACCGATAATGAAGTTACACAGACTAGAGATTAGATTGTTCATTTAGAAAGCAGTCTAATAAATAGCCTACACATTTTATTTATACCCTTTCTAAAGTCCTTGATTCCACAGATTTATTTCATGTCCCTCCTGTAGCAGCTATTACTGTGGAGTTGTAGAAAAAGAAATACTTTGATTTTTTTTTTTCAAATTAATTCCAAGCATGTTGGAATTTCTAGTAATTTCTACTAAACTGCTAAAATATGACCACTGCTTGAAAATCTTGTGTTCAGGGCCTGTTCCAGCTAGTGCATTGTATCATCTCCAGTGTCTCTTTTTTAGAGTATTACTTTCTTTTCCTTGTTTCTTCCCTCCCATCCCTCACCAGTGAAATGCCACCACCCACTGTCAGACACCTGTCCTCCATTCACAGGCAGCTCTCTTCATCGGTGTAATAGTTTCAGGTTTAAATCCTGGAGGCAGTGGTAGTTTTGCCTTTCAGCTTAAGTTCAAGAGCTGGCAAACATCCCTAATGAGTTTGTAAACACATTTCTCTAACTACAAGGAACCATCAGGGGTTTCTAGCAACAAGGATTCCTTCCCCTCAGCCTCTCCTCTATAGCTTCTTTGCCTGCTACTATTCTCATGCACCAATTCCATTTTTAAATACTTACTGGACAAAGCAGTCACTATTAGTTTGAGACAAAGTAGTTATGATTCACACAAAAGCTATTACTTAACTAGGAAATAATATCAAGTAAATAGCATTAAGAAAAAATGTAAATCATGCCTTGGGCACAGGAACTCACGTGTTCCACTAGGAAAGCCATCCTGAAGCGCCTATTCTGGGCTCCTCAGAGCACCACAGACATCATTACCTAGCTGGCCTATCCATGAACCTCCTGATATTTTTAGCATGCCATCAAGGAAAAAGTAATTTGTACCTTAAAAATAGCTATTGCTTTCTACATTGCCTCTTTTGGAGAACGAGCTAGAGAATGCATGGATTAGAAATACATCGTTTTTTTCCAGGACACCACTTAAAGAAGCCACTTTCTTTCTCTATTGATCAACTTTACATACTTGTATTTTGTTGAATGACAAACAATAGCACAGAGGAAATTAAACACTGAAATCTGCAGACAGTCTGTGGCAATATTTGTTTAACAGCTGCCGAACTCTGGAAGTAACAGTGAAGCACATTATGTAAGAAAATTCTGTAACCCAAACAGATAATATTCTGGTTAACATCACAGTGAGGCTCTACTTGCTTGAAACCTCAGTTGTTATACGAAAACAATGTTCAGCTGAGGATCCGCAGCACAGAACTATTTGTTCAGTCCAGAAATAACAGCCTAGACATGTTCAATAAGTCAAATTCAGGCAAATACATAATTGCCTTTTCTTTAAAAAGAAACATTTAATACAACAGATTACTTGGTCTTACTTTACCTTTGAGAAAAATATTACTAGTGTGATAAATTGTACACTAGGCTGTTCCAAGTCTCAGAGTTAAAAACTGAATACATGAAAATAAATCTGGAAGAGTTAAAAGCTGCAAATGCAGACCTGGACAAAGGGTTGACATAAAAACTGAAATAATTGAACCCATATTTCTTAGCAGTATGTACCAGATTAAGTCATGATTGGTTTATGAAACTAAACAGAAAACAAACTTTTTAAAATCTTCATAAATAAAAAATATTTATGAGCTTTAACCCAGAAGAAAGTTGACACTTTGCTGAGAAGATGTTTTTCCGGTGTAACCAGGCGTGTTTTTAACTACAGTCTGAAGCTGGCCAGCAGATTAACAGAGCTTTAAAATGCATCTTCATAAATTGTACATTTGTTTGACTGTTAGCAGAGACATTTGAAAAGAAACAGTAAAAAAAATACCATTTCAAAAGAGGCCGTATGGACATATCAACTTATCAATGCTATGTTTTAATTCCAGACAGATAACATTTCAGGTAATCATCAAAACTACAAACAATAATTAAGTGAGCAACTTTTAAAATCTGTTTAAGCTCTGCACAAATTGTTTCAGAGAACACACAAAGAAAGGCTTATAGGAAACCAATTAGGTAGCAGTACACTTGGTAAAAGTCTGTAATTTTCTGAATAAAGCAGTATAACTCGTTTGCAACAGTTAAAGTTCCTACAAAAAACAGCTTAGTGAAAGCTCTCATCTCGTTTTAGAGTTTCACTAACTTCAACCAACTGGAAAATTTGAAATCAAGAGATTTCCTTGTAAGTCCACCATCAATAAATACAGCATGCACTGAAGACCACCACCTCTTCTTCCGCTTAAGAAAAATCACAAAACAATGCTAGCAAGGAAGATAAAGAGTTTATTCAATTAAACCTAGTCAATTCTCAATTGACTTCAGAGGAGTCTGTCCTAAATCTAAAGTTCAATACACAAGTGTATGCTAATAACTTCTTCCTATCTTACCCATCAACTGATTTTACTGGGATTAAGCACATCAGTTGCACACTACTCTAGGATGGCTGCTGAACAGAATCAAAGACCTCTCTCCCACCACATTTATCTTTCCAGCAGAAACATAGCTAATGAGATCTGTTTAAACCTTCATGACCATTGATATTCATCTGTGTCTTTGAAACTTTCCAGCCTTAGAAGAGACTTCTCTGCTTTGTGCTCTTCCCAGAGGACATTTGCCATCAGGACAGCGGCTGCAGCACCTCCACCACGCAGTTAGGGGAGGAAAAAAGGAGGCCTTTCAGCAGTTCCTCCTCCTGGAATATCTGAGCACTCCCAAAGACACGCCAGAGCTGTACTGTACACAAGATTTTATCTACAACAGCTAGGTTGCCTTTATGAGGATAGGAGATATCGGGCTGACCATTCAGAGGGCAATGCCAGAGATAAAGATCACACAATAAATTTGTGCTAGCTGCCAACACTGAGGCTGGGCAAGTAAGGAAAGTGAAAACAGAATCTAAATAGAAAGATAGGGAACGTCCAACTAACCTGAAAGTTCCCTTGGGTTGTCTCTGTATTGTAGCACAGGAAATAAGGTCAGGGTTGGGACTAGTGTTTCCCCATTTGCTTTCAAAGCTTCAAGAATATGGCAAGAATTCTGAGGCTCAAAATACCAAAAAAAAAAAA
>NC_048899.1:13537154-13577721 GCF_011077185.1 Oxyura jamaicensis | reverse complement strand
CCCCTTTGTTTCTGTTATTGTCTGAAAATTTGTCCAGTTGGTGCCTGATTAAATAACTGCCACACTGCCTTATATTAAGATTCTGCCATTTCTCTGAAGAGATGTTTCCTTGTTCCTACCTTTTCAACCCATCCACTCACATTTCTGAGTTGGTCTTGTACAGTTACTTTATGCAGACCTTCCTCTTCCCGTCCAAACTACAGTCTCTCCCTTGCTTTGAGATCCCACAGAGATCTGGACATCAGTTCAGGCCGAGCCTGGCAAATCCTCATTAAGAAAGGTTTGATACCTTCCCTCGCTTTATAGCAACAAATTGCAGAAAATCTCGCTATGGGCTATGTAATGCAGATCTTGTTTTCAATGTTCTTAGGCCACCTGTGCCATGCAACTGCTGGCAGTCACCAACAGCATTTTACTTCCTCACAATATTTTTTATATGGTGTGTGCTCTTACTCTGTGTTTATAAGGCACATGGCAGAAAGTAGGGACAACCCTCAAGTGTGGACCGTGTGCGCTCTAGTAGAATATTTCTCTAAAGAAACTAGAGCATCCTCATTTGTACAATAACAACATTCTGGCACTTTCTCAGCTTTACGGAGAACTAAGAACTAAAGCAGTCCAGGCTCTAACTATGGCCCTGGCACAGCTCTCAGGTCTCAGAAAGCATTGCCACCTTTATGATGGACACCACACGTTTGACGAGGCTTCTGCCCTCCTCTTCTCTCCAAGTCCCAGCGCTCTGCTCGCTCTCGGCTGCCGAGGACCAGGTGCAGACAGGCCGCAGTGCCAGCACAGCGCAGCAGCAGCCAAGCAGCCGGGTGCAGGACCTGGCACCGCACCACTGACAGCAGCCCTGTGCAGGACAGCTTGCTCTCCACCACTGCAGTTTTCCTCCTGTGTGATTCACTGCTTGCCCACAGCTGCAAAGTACATTAGTGGGAGTGATCCAGATGAAGATCTTCACTTTGTTTTTTTTTTTGACACTAGAGTTTCCAGTCAAGTTTATTTAAGGTAATGATGCAGCCACTGATGGGGGCAACTTCCCAGCCGACTGTCATGTCAGTGCTATCCATGCAGCATACAGCCTTAGCACCCACAGTCAGTATGCTAGAAAAAATTATTCAAATTTCTGATGTGTTCCAGCACACCCAGCATGTACCAGCTCACGTGCTAACACACAAAACCCCCAGCGGGGAAGTTCACACTGGCTTTGCCGTTCACTTCTCCAGTATCCCTCAAAGAGCTGGTGCAGCCTGGCTCACAGCTGTAGTTCAAGTGGGACTTGGCTTCTGATGCTCATCATCTTCTTGTCCGCACCTGGAGGCAGACCAGAAAAGCCTGTCTCTGCCTACATGGAGATGTTCAGCTTGCTCCAGAGCAGATCTCAGATGTAAACCAACACAGTGCAAATGGTTCAGGGGGACCTGGATCCCTGCATGGAAGCAGGACCATGCCTGAACACATTTACCCCCCTTTTTTTTTTAGAATCCCCTGCCTAATGTTACAGCTTAGAGAGCCATTCCACAGGTAGCCCAGTAGGAACAACTCAGTCCAAGACTTGACTACAACATAAGCTTTTTAACTCAGACTCATTTCTATATGAAACTAGATTTCTTTTTTGAAGATGAGAGCAGTGCAAATATCACTGAGCCCATAGTGTGACCAGATAAGCAGTAGCTCTTGTAAAAGGATAGCTGCAGCTGTAATACATATGGCTTTTTGTAACACTGGTTCTCCAATTCAAGCAAATTTACTCAGTACTTCTTGTGATATTGCACTCCTCAGAATTAAATTGACATCAGCCTAAAATGTTCCATTCCACTAGAATATTCTCAGTGAGCCACATTCAGCTCCGATGTACAACACCAGGATGCACGCTGCACTTATTTACGCAGGGTAAGTCTCCTCCCCATTTTCCAGCTTACTGCACTTGCACTTTGCAAAGTCCATACAACATCTCCTGTGTTCACCCTCACTGTGCAGCATTTCCACCCCTGCTAAGTGTTTCCAGCAGCATGCCCATCTAACTCGAATTACCCAAGTGTTTGCTTTTCATATGTTCATCTATTTTTCTACACCTTAAGATATGAAAATGAGGTGCTTAAAAGTTCTTAAATAGAAACTCCCATGTTATTACAGGACATTCTCCACCGCAAGCAACCTGCAGCATTCCCAAGAGAAGTGATTAGTTCATCTCACATGGTATGCTTAAGGCTGGAGTAGACTTTTACACCTTGGTCTTCTGTTTCAAAACCAGGAAGGTAGAGAACGCCCCTCAAAAAGCAAAGTTCAAAATAAAAGCAAAGAGGGATCTATGCATGACAGTGAACTATTTTTGGAGACAAGATGCTGCTTATCCTATGGTAAATCACTATGAACATCTGCTGTGTAGCAAGAGCTGGAAAACAATGACTGGAACCCAGCTGAAATCATGGAAGAGATGAAATACTGTAGAGTACAGGGCTTTCTGCTTATTTTCCCCAAAAGGGAACGTTTTTTTCATGGCCACTATTATACTATGACCAGCTGCCTGACAGACTTTAAAACCAGGCTGAGGAGGAAGCTATGCTCTCAGAAGATATCCCAAGGCCGCATCACACATAGTGTAAGTCCCTCGTGCCAGCACAGAGGTTCCTCTCCTGCAAACAAGACACCAACCCTTGCAGCAGCTCTCAGCTCCCAAGTCAGCATTTCTGCACAACTCCCAGCAGTTACTACTCCTATGTGCCCGAAAGAATTCCGGTAGCGACAAAATGAATGCAAAACTGTAGTCAGGGTTTCAACACATTTCAAACTTCGGGGAAAAAAATCACCTCCCCTTTTCAGTGGAACAGATAGAAGCACTCTCACAGAGAATGGTGCTGAAGACCCATGCTGATGAGGTGGGCTCCAGGAGGGGAGAACACCTGCGCAGACCTTGTCTCTGCCCTCAGCCTGTGCTCAGGGAAGAGAAGTTTGTGCTACTTGGTCACTCTCATTAAAAGGAGCTGGTTTTGCTCCACAGCCATTGAGTACATTCCTCGGATTCTTTCCCTTTATGCTTTGTAGGTCAGGGTTAGAAGTCACTGCTGAAAGCGCAGGAAGTCAAAAATCACTTTTTCAGCCTTCTGTCACCTGAGGGTACTTCTGCGACAAACAGAAGGCTTAAGGAATGGAGCACCTTTTACAGCCCCTACCACAAATGACATACCAAACCTTGAATTCCTCCCCTTCCTGTGTCCTCAGCTGGCACAGATGAGTCTGTGAAAACCCATGTGCATTTGCAGGAACACTGTTTGTGCCCCTACTAATAAGCATCCCACTGAACAAGGCAGGGCTCCCAGCTCCACCACACTTCTCAGCTCTGCAGGAGAGAAGATAGGTGCTGAGGACTGAGGCAGGTACACCACCAGACCCTCCATGCAGGGGCCCCAGGAGGTGACAAGGCCAACAACCTAACCACCGGGCCCTGCATGGGGCAAGGCCGTGCTGGTAACAGCTGCTGGGGTGCAAACCGTGGGACAGTGTGGGATCAAGAAAGGAGGATGGGTTCTTCCTGTCTCGAGGCAGACACCATCCTCCCAGAGCTTTCCAGAGCTGAAGAAACTATTTCATTTTATGGCCTGCAACATATATTTTTTTCCTCTATTTTTGCTTCCAACTGCATATTTTTATAGGACTGTTGCCCTTACCTATTTCAATACTGGCTTTAATTATTCCAGTGAATACTTGCTTCTGATTTTCCTGTAACTACTTAGAGAAAGAGAGCCTAAAAAGGAAAAATTGAGAAAAACTAGGTTTTGCATTCATTTAAAGGTATTCTGTTCAAAATTAGCGAAAAAATGTTTGAGGTTTTATTCAAAACAAGTTTTTAGCAAGAAAGTTACAAGAAATTATGAGAGGACTGCTAAAGGTCAGCATGTTATAACCAAATTCCTGCCTGTTAAATTACTGGTATATTATGCTTCCAAGAAAATCTGTGTTTGACATCTGTTTTCTTTACGAGAGATCATTAGTAACAGACAGGCCGAGTCATATCCTCATTCTGCACTTACCTCAGGTTTTGAAAGGACAAACCTGTCCCTCCCTAGATGCAGGACTAGATTCAGACCCGGCCTCACTGGACTTGTGCACTACCGTGATGTTTTCAAGTTGCTTTGGATTCAGACATTACCCAAAAAATGAGTATTAATGAGGAAAACAGGAAGGTGAGCTGGAGACGAGCTGGCTCTGCTTCTCATCATTTTGCACTCACTGCTGTTCAAGCTATTTTTTTTTTTTTTTTTATCAAGTCAGAGCAGATTTCTCTTTATGACATAGCTGGCAAAAAAACTTCCTGAAAAAAAATGGTGGCTGGTAGTCAAGTTAAGAATCAGTATGGATCACAACATCCTGCTACTTCTGAAGAGGTTGGCACTGTAAAAAATAAAAAACTAAAACATGCACATAGCAGAAAGCTCTGCAACTGAAGTTATGGAAAGCAACTGTTGTTTTAGCACATGCTAGGAAGCAAGTGTTTTCCAACACCACTTGTTGTTGACAGGTCAACACATGAAATATGGAGACATCTGGATATTTCAAGGTCAGTATGTGGTTGTGGATATGAGCTCTCCAGAATGGTGGGCCTCTCTGGACATGACCTGAAAGAACCAGACAAGCACTGCATCCTTCCCCCACCACTCCAGACATCCCTACCTCTCCCCCTTCCACTCCAAAGTCCCTCTTAGTAACCCCAGCACAAGTGTCAGGCAAAGAAAACAAAAAAGGATGCCTCTAGCTGTGGTGAAGGTTTCAAAACTATTCAGCCTTCATCAAGGTTATAATTGCCCAAATACTTGATGCCACAATTGGAGATAAATGTTTTCACAAGCAGGGTTTATAGATAAACATGAGCATTATGAGTGTGCCTGTAGCAAAGAAGTGCTTAGAAACTTAGGGCAACACAGTGCCTGCGGCTTTCTGTACCTTCAGGTGCTTTGCCATCCCGAGACCCAAGTATGGAGCGCCCATTGTAAGAGCCTGGCTAGAGGACTGCAGGGACATGGGCTCAAATACTTTCACTATCTGATTCTAAAGATTCCGGGGTTAAGTTACGCAATGCAGGCAAAAACCAAACTAACAAAAACAACAAAAACAACAACAACAACAAAAAACAATCAGGAAATCCAGACAGATTTTCATGACCATCCAAAGTGTAATAGTGATGTTTTTAAGGATTCTTAAAATATCACATTGCTCATTTCATCTGCTCTTTCCACATGATGAACGTTGTGGTTTTCTACAGTGCAGACACTTAAAGTGAGATGTGAACCTTGGGTCAGTTCAGGATCCTTTTTATTTTTTGTTGTTGTTGTTTTGTGTGTTGTTTTTTTTTTTTTTTTTTTTCCTTTGCTTTAGAATTATTTGCAACCTTGAGAAAAATTTACTTCCATACCTCAGTTTACCCACATGTGGGATATTTACTTCCCAAACTGCTCATAAAGGTTAAATCCAGTAATGTTGTCTGTAACAAGTATCAAGCTCTGCAGATGAATATTAACATTTTCAACCCACAACACCAGCTCTGCAGTGTTTTAAGAAAATCAATGGCAAGAACTGAAGTAGCATGGAATAGAATGGGAACAGGTGAACTATAAAAGTGGTAGGGCTTCATTTGACAGATGAGGAAAAGAATACCAAGCAGATTTTGGAAAAAGCAGGCAGAAGGAGGGAAGAATAAAGATCGATGAAATGGTGCTTTGCAACCTAGTGAGATAAAAGTTTATACAACCACCCATGCCCACCAGGATGGGGCTTAGTTTATTTTTAAGTGTCAGGGATCATGCAAAATTAGTTAGAGCAGAGACTGCAAACAGCAACAGCTGCCCTACTTCTTTAAAAAGCAGTTGCTGAATTAGGAGATTGTTCTACCAAAGCTGAGCATGGTTTCCACGCTACACAAACATTACCTGGATGTAAAGCAGCCTTCCTGAAGGCCGAAAACTTCCTCTTAAATTTGCATTGTTTTGTATGTTACTTCACTTTGTTTCTCCCTGGAAAAGACTTAAACCATCCTGTTCCTAAATGCTAATATTGTCCTTAATCCTAATGCAAAAAAGTTACTTTTCAGGCAAAAAGACATTTAAAGCCTTGTAAGTCACATTTTGTTTGTAAGTGCTGTTGTGGCTTCCCTCCTATATAATGCTTTGTGTTTGTTTATTTATTTATTTATTTAAATTAGAGACTATGAAGTTGTTTGCAGTACATTGTCTCATCCAGCAGAACAAAGATAAACTAAAGACTTTAGTTTTGACTTTAAAAGGTGTGGGCAAACCAATGGCACAAGAGAGTGCACAAGTAAGGACTTCCAGGAGCAGGCAGGGGCCACCACACCTGACATCAGCTGGAAGGTCCCTTGTTCAGACCCTGGGTCAGCAACAACGGGGAGTTATTGCCTTTCACTGACTTTAGCTGCTTCCAAAAGAGTACTGATATTTTAGGCAGTTACCTACAGACAGACATTTGCAGCATCAACAGAAAAAGCAAAGCTTTGATGGGAAGAAAGCTTGAACTATCCTTAGGTCCTCTAGATGCAGAGCTGAAGCAGATTTGGGAGGCGGGATACAGAAGCACTGCTAGACCAACAATTTGAAGAAAGCCGGTGTAATGCCACCCAAAGGACCTAACTTTTCACATTATGGTAGAGGAGTTAAAATTCGTGACCTTTGAAGAGAAATCCATCTGGAGACTTGTTATTTTCTCACAGATGAGACAATTCTAAGGAATAGCCCTTTTCTTTATCCCTCAAGGAAGTTTCTAGCTTAGTTAGCAACATGAGTTATTTCTATGGCAACAGACAGATATAAACACAGGATTATAATGTTCAACAAAGGATCAAGAAGAGGAAGAAATAGGAGGTGAAGAGAAATACCTGGAAGAGCTACAAGAGCTGCAGAAGTCACTAATTCCTTAAAATATATTTCTTCCTCCCAACAGGACTCCTTACCAAAAAGGTGCAATGCTCACAGACTTTGAATTAAATAGGAAAAAGCCAGATGACTGTACAGTATTTTTGTTGAAGGCATAACAGTCATTGGAGTAGCTGGCACCACTGACACACAGGATGGGGTATGTCGGGGTACCGTGCTGGGGTCCCTCAGCCATCGCTGTCACAGCTGCAGCCAGGCCACCTCAGCAGAGCTCGCCCTAGAAAGCAGGAACCTTTGGTCTACCAGTATTGCTAAAGAGGCAGGACATCCAGCACGTATGTATGAGTAAACTTAAACACCCACACGTGCTTACATACACTACACAGAGCCAAGCAGGTAATTACAGCATTGTCAAACCAAGACTGACCTTGGAGGGAAAGCACAGGGGGCACCTTTTAAAGTCTCTCCCTGTTCCCTTTCACTTCTGAAGCCATGTGCACCGCTCCCAGATGCGATCAAGCCCTACCAGCAGAACAGCACCAAGCCTTTGCTGCTCATCCCAGTGCAAATAGCTGCATGGAGCACCACAGGGCACTGAACCCAGCCCCCTCCAGCTTTTCCTTTTCATTTTCTCCAGCAGGATCAGCCAGCCCTCTTGGCCTGGGGAGCCCTGGGTGCACCCAGTGGGAAGCACGCCACAGGCCAGTTCAGCAGAGCTGGGTGTCCCGTACCAGCAGAGTACCTGTGCACCAACCCCACAGGGCCAGTCCTTGATTGCTGCTCCAGAAAATTCATTTTGAGCTGGCTTGGGTGTGCCTGCGTGAGCTGCAGTTACTCCTCTGGATTGCCCTAGAGCAGCCACTTCCCAGGAACATCTGTCTTGTGGGATCCCAGCCAGAGGAAGAAATTTTTTTTAATTTTTTTTTTTGGTTAATCACCACCCTCATTTACACCAGACACATGCTGCCACATGAGGCTGAGAAAGAAAGGGAAAGCCCAGACTGCACAGAGTCTGGCAGCAGGTCTGAGACATGGCCCCACCAGCCAAAGCAGCCAAGCAGAGGCAGGTGCGTGGGAAGCTCACAGCACGACAGGCCAGGCCACAAAGGGATTGTCAAGCTCCCACAACTGATCCAGGGCACACAGAGATGGGTTTGGCACAATTTAGGATCACTTGTCCTGGGCCACAAGTCCATCAAAGGGCAATGTAAGCACATCTGTGGTTGGACACGGCCCACTGGACTGCCTGTCAGGAAGCAGTGAAATAATAGGGGTAGTACTGCCTAAAATTAGATGTGAAAGGAAAGACCATTACGCATCTTTTGAAGCTTAAAAGTAACTATTTTCTCCCAAAGTAGGGAATGGTTGAAGGGAGCATGTAGTGCTTCAGACAGACTAATGCAGGAAGTTCTCTGCATCCTTTAGCATCTTGCCAAGAGATGCTGTGCACTGTCACTCACTGGTACAATCCCAGGCCCTGCAGCACCCTTTAGCTTTTAAAGTCCCAGTGAAAGGTCTGGTTTTGCTATCCATGCCTTTGGAAGTCAGGTGCAAAAGCCCTGCACAATCTCAACCATGAATCACAGCTGTGCTGGCAGGGAGGAGGGTGGGTGACAGTAAATAGAGCCAGACAGAGTAGACTGACATAGCCCAGAGTCCTTGCAAAATCAGCAGTGACAATCTCCCGCATGCCTGAGGTACTCTCATCACTCGCAGGATTTAATCTAATGCTTTCCACATAAATAATCCACACAGGGACTGATTTACTGTACAGCTGTCAATGAACCTACAACAGTACTCACATGCTTCTCATACTAAAACAACTCCATTTGCCAGTAAGGAAGGATGCAAGAAAGGATGACTGTTTTCCAGCCCTCTCCCCAAGAAGTGGAAGCTGTCATAATATTTAACCTTTCCTCTACTCTTCCACCAGCAGGCACCCGCCCCACCCCACCGTTTGTTCCCACACCCCAGATAGGAGAGCAGATAAGGAGTCCCCGGCTTGCTGCTTCCTGACCGTGAGTCACAGCTCTGAGTCAGCCTTTGTGTTTTAGGGAACCTGGAAGGCTTTGAAACACGCTGTTGATTTTGGCAAAGCTGCCTCTTTTTGCTTCGAGGGTAAAACAATCTACACGCATCATTCTCATTCTGAAAATAGCCTCTGAGGTGAAAACTGGGGGGGAATGACCTGTCTGTAGTGGGCTCCCTGCATAGCAGAAGCAGAACCTCTTCATCCTGGTGCGCAGCTGCACTGAAGGGACCGATCCACAAAACGCCCACTTGCACACCCAGGATTTAAGCAGGATGCATTTGCAGCTCCTGAGTGTCCATTTTATGCACAGGAGATACCACTGTGTATGACTTCAGATACAACCACCTCTAGAGCAACTTTTCATCTTTCCAGTGATGACCAAGAAAGGTGTCACCAGCCCCTGGGTCACCACCTGCTTCCTACATCCAGATGGCAACCGACATTAGGTAGCACCAATTCCAGTCCCAACGTCAGCAAGCCAGCCTCCTCTGTTCTTCCCAGTGCGTTCATCCCAGCAAGTCAAGGAGTTGGTCACATCTCAGTTGGGACAATCCGGTAACAAGGAAAATGGGCAAATCTACCTTTCAAGAGCCCATGGGCACCTTTACCTGGTCCTCTTCTGTCTCCACAGATCAGCACTTCGTATTTATACAGAAAAATCCTTCATTCTTGGCAAAGCACCCATATTTTTATTAACATGTTTAAACATTACATCAGCTGCTCGTCTCAAACATTCATCTGCATCATCCACTTCAGTGCCTAGTTCTGTATCTGTTTTACAAAACCTTTAATTAAATTAATTATGCTTTAATATATATATTTTAATTTCCTTTTGCAATCATTTCAGACATCTTTTGATCTCTTGCTGCAATTTCAAACTATACTCCTTCCCTTCATGTCTGTTTGGATAAACACCTTTGCTTGGGCCAGATTCATTAGCATTTTAATTGTTTTCTCACTCCAGGACTTTTCTGAGATTCCTGCTTCCCACTGTATGGCAAATTAGGTTCTTTCTCCTAGATTAAGTCCTAAATTCACTAAAATGTCTTAAAGCGTAAGTATGACAGCATACAGAAAACAAAAGTTATCTGTAAAAAGTACAATTAGTTGCTACACTTCCTTTTAGAGGGTAACTATTGTTAAAGAAATTATATCAAGGAAATTGGTTTTAATATTCTTTAATAGGGATTTTACATGATAAAGCAAAGAAACCTGAAACATGCCAAAGAACAAAGAACAATTTAAATAGCAACTGTAATAGTATTTTTAACATTTCTTTGAATTAGTGTCTAGAAAGGGAAAATCTAATGTGAAAACTTAGATTTTTAACCTTATTACAACACGTTGACTTTGGAAAATATCATTTTTCTCCCTACATGTCTGTCAAATAGTTTACTTAAAAATAAGTTATCAAAAAACATGGCATTACAAAAGCAAAATTTTTCACTTTTTACAATTTCATTTCTAAATGCTTTTATTTTTAATTTTGACTGCACCCTTTAAAGTCAAAGTGAAACTTTTCAGCTAACCAAAGATGTCCTTTCTCCAAGTCTGGTCAGCCAATCTAATTTAAAAAACCCTTTTGCTCAGCTCTGCCCACAAATTCCAATTTGCCATGCATCAGATGGTAAAAATTTGCATTCATATTCGATGATTCTATGATTCCTAGCCTGCTGCAGTTGAAGAAAAGTTAGCTTCCCTCTTCTCATTGATTTGTGGCTGTGATTCAAGGAGAGCGTGCACATAATCAGCTATGTGGGTCAACTATCAAGTGACTGTTTGTCTGATCCCTTCCTTGTACCATTACATACATAGCACCATCAGTAATCTGTACTGCAGAAGAGGAATCCACTAACACTAATGCTGATCCTGAAAATGTCAGAAGCATCCTTAGCCTTAGTATAGTCGGCCTTATTTAAGGTGACATTCATAGCATATTCAAGGTAAAGCATGTGGGGACATTCAGAAAACATGTTTGCAGCACTTTAGGCTTTATTTTCATTAACAAAAGGGCATGTTCCAACACAGAAAAGAGTGGGTGCTAACACTAGCTCTTCTATAAGAGTGGAGGCAAAGCCCTTAGTTTTCAGATCTGGTGAGATAAGGGAGGTCAGCTACAGGAGAGCTAGGGTTCAGACCTACTGGTGTCATGCTCAAACGCTTCCGGTGCTGTGACTTCTTTGGATTTAATAGCAAAGAAAGGCCATATTCTCATGGAGAATAAAACAGCAGCAGTTACACCTTTAGCTCATTGAAGTAGATCCACTGAAACACTTCACTGCTTTCATAGACAAATTCACTTACATTCTAAGTGGCTATTTTAAATGAATTCACTTCCACAAAGGAAGACAGACCACTAACATTAGGATTTATCAAAACTAACTTGTTTGGGATTACTTAAGCAGCATTAAAACACGTGCATTATACAATTGGTTTTCCCAGGCAGACCACCTTTTTGCTTGCTTCTTATTTAGGAATACAATTTCCCTCACATGAAGCTCTCCCACATGTTCAAAATGCACCTGCTTTCCTTTCTGAGAGTATTGTGGGAGCAATGTGAGTGTTGCACCATCACTGTATCCTCTAAAACTAGCAGGTATCTCAGGCTGATCTAGCCGAACCCCTCAAGTACAAACAGGACAGGATCTGCTGTCACAGGCCTGGGGCTGCAATCACTCCCCAAAAATGACTGCAAGCAGAAATCTTGTTCTGCAGTCCCTTCACACTATAGGCGCCTAAACAACTTCAAGTAATTCCCCACATCAAATAGACACAGGGCGGCAAACAGGGTGTAAGACAGTCCCTTGGAGACTCTCACAGCCATTTGGCTACAGCATCCATTTAGAAATGGACATCCCCAAATCAAAGTCCATACCCAGGTTCCAGTGGAAAAAGCTTTTTTCAGCAACTTACAGTGAACTGAAACTTAAAGGAACACTTAACAGTTAGACATCTTGCTCTGAGTTGTATGTTAGACTCTCTACAGTGAATGCGACCTGATTTAACATTTTCAGTACAACTTCTGAAGACAAAGTCAAAACAGGTTTCTACTAAGGAGCCATCAATTAGGCCTTCTTTAAGCCAGGTAATATTACAATTCTGCCACTTCCTAGCAATAATTTCCTTGTATGTGTCTGGAAAATACTCCCATTGGAAACAGAAGAGACTAAAGGATGAGAGCGAAGGAGGGCAATAGCATATCTTCACTGGAATCCACCGTGTCTGCCAGCAGGAGGTATGACATTTACAGCTTGATCAAGGAAAACGGAGTATGGAAACCACGTACGCTCTGTGTACAAACCAACAGCTGATTTGTTCAGATGCTGTTCGTAGATTGGCATAGGATCAAGAGTGACCAAAAATAGTGTAACATTAGAATCATTTGGGTTAGAAGAGACGTTAAAGATCATCTAGTTCCAAACTCCCTGCCATGGGCAGGGACAACTCCCACCAGACCAGGTTGCTCAGAGCCCCATCCAGCCTGGCCTTGAACACTTCCATTGCTTCCCACAACCAACAAGCTCTTTCCAGTTTGGCCTGCTGCATCCAACCCAGCTTTCTTAATGCTCTATGCAAGTTGCAAAAGTCTGCTCAAGGTCCTGTATATCTGATTTCACACAGGCACCTGTAAATGTAGGGCAGTGATATCAGATATCTGTCCTACTTTAGTAGTTCCACCTAACTCCAAAAGGCTTATTTGGAACGTAACTTTTCATTATACAAACAGGACAAAAACAAACTCAGCAGGATGCTGGCACTTGTATTTATAAAAATAACCCACCAGGAACTCATATGCTATCCAACACTATCATCTTATAAATCACAATTTAATATGAAAACAATGACATGCTGTTAAACTAATTGGTCTGTTAAAGCCTAACAATGATGGTTCTAATACTAGTTTTATACAAGGAATGGGGAAAAAGGTGGACAAAGTGAAAGAATACTCAAGAGCAGGGTAAGGAGCCAAAAAAAAAAATACAGTGGATGGGAAACATGCTAAAAACAGAGGCTGCCCCAAAAGCGAATTTCCCTAGTGACAATAAATGTAAGGATGAACTAGTAAGCAACACGAACAGCAATCAGCATGAGTCTCCTCATGGGTTTGAGGTTCTCACCTCGGGCCAAGAAAAGATTTCGGTCTTAAGAGCCCCAGAAACACCTCAGTGGCAATAGACTATTGAGACCGAAGTTCCTTCTGACTGCTTGCATTCAGCTACCATGCATACCCCCAAAACTGGGAGTCTTCTCAGAGTTACCCATGGTGGAACCTACCTCGTATGTCTGCCGCTTAGTACTAGGCATTTCTGTAAACATCTACCTAATGTAAAGTACTTAAATAGTGGTTGGAAAAGAAGAGAAGGGTTCACTACACAGTAGGCCAAGAAAGAAGCTGCTTCTGTAGGAGAGAGATGTTACCTTGTCCAGAAGATCTATGCCCTCCCAGCCTGGTGTTTGGTGTCCTTCAGCACAGAGAGATGACAAGCCATAGCTGGTAAAGGCGATGAAGATGCATTAAAACTGTCAGATGTTTTTTCCCAGCTTTTTTCCTCATCTTCCCCTGCAGGAAGAAATACAAGTAGTACAGAAAATACCTTAGTTTACATTTTACATACTCAGAGTGATGTTTTTTTTCCAGACTGTGTCTATCATCGTCTGAAGACAGTGTTTACTTCAACTCATATGCTTCACAAATTTCACAGGATTGTCATGCTAACTAGGAGCTCTTCATGGCTGCCAAAACATCTATCGTGAGACTTACTCAGTACTAATGAACAAAATTTAAAATCAATGCACACTACCAGTGTACTACTGAGCACCTACTTACATCTTTTGCACCTGGACATGAAAAATCTTATTTATTTATTTATTTTCTTTTTGTGACCAGAGTCCATAAGCAATTGTAATTCCACTAATGGTAAGAGTCACTAAAACTACGGTAATTTTCAGCAAGGGAATCTGGCACAGATCCCTAATTTACTGTGGGAAGGTAGGTCCTAACAAAAACATACTTCTGCTGCAATACTTAAGTTTCATATCTGAAAAGAAAATTTGAGCAGAAACACCTACACCCATTCATTCATAACTTTCCCTTTATTATTTGTTGCATTGCATTGTTCACAAACAATAGAGATGTATACAAATAGGGTTTTATGCAACCCCTTTGTGATAAAAATAACATTTACAGTTCTCGTTAAAGTACAGCAGTATTTTCACTCCTCCTTGCAAACCAAGTTGCGTGTATTTGAGCAAGTCCTGCTGCCCCTTTAAGCTTTCCTCCCTCAAAGCATTAACACACACGGAGATGAGAGCTGAAAGAATGAGCTTACTGTTTTGTATGCACACAGAAAAAATAAAAAATTAGGATGTTTGGTGTTGAGGCTGCACTGAACTGATCCAGATGCCCCTCTCCAACACTGTTATAAATGACAAGAAGAACATATTATCGATCAGTGAACATAAAATAATAACGTAATTAGCTTTCACTTAAACAATTATCTAGTTGTCATTTCCGATCAAAGTTCAGAAAGCAGCACAGACTCAGGAGGGCACAGGGTTGGAATTAGCAGGCAGTGCTCGCTGCTGACACTGCATTAACCCTCTGTAGGCACATTTTCAGAATCAGCAAGCAGTCAAATACAGCCCACAGCAGTACCCGGAGGAAGACTACACTTCTGCATTCATTAACATTTGTGAAGTTACTCATTAAATCCAGGCCAAGTCTGTTGGTGTGAAAAGCGCCCAGTCTCATGTTTCAGCACAGATAATGCATCAGCTCCTGTTTACTGGGATCACAACACTGCATTTAAAGTCTGAGGTTTTTTTTAGAGAAAAAAAGCTCACTCCTTGCCTTCTCAACTCCAGCTCTGCACTGGAGAAAGTTACCCACCACCCAGTGTCCTCTGCTGCAAACACAGCACAATCTGGCACTGATACAAAACTGACCATCTCCAACAACAAGTACTGTGGTGGACAATTCACTCCCAACACTGATGAATGCTACGATTTCCTATCAATAATTTTGCTGGCATTTTTTATAATTATGTGGCAACCAGCTGTGGCTAATCTTTAAGTGTTTTCTGAAGACTGCTCTGGTTTTGTGCATATGGAAGGGAAAACATCTTTGATGGGTATAACCATATCGATGACATATCAATGAGAAAAATGTATCCAGTCTAGATATGACTAGACTGGCTTCATATTACCTATTTTCAACAGGGAACAGATTAAAGTTGCTCTGGGAAGAGAATTTCTTGGGGCTGACCCAAAAGAAACATGAAGAATATTCAGGTAAATGAAAGTCATCCTAGGCTATAGCATACCTTTTGTTTACTGGCATCATGTCCTCAGGCAGCAGGAACCAACAGGTTAGACAAGAGGCTTTATGCATTAACCACAGAAGGGAGGACAGGGAAGGGCCTTTGTGCCTCCCAGCCAAGCAAGAGCACTCAGCACATGGGAAATCCAGAGTCCAGGGACTTATTCCAGGATCAGACAGTAGATCTTGTGTTACTGGGGAAAACAGACTAAAGGAGGCACCTGAAAACCCATTCTCCCCTGTGCACTCCCCTATGCATAGTCATCTGTCAGCTGGGGACACGGGCTCCCGAGTATGGTGCAGAGGTGGATTTAGTCCCACACCAACTAGGCCACTGGACCTCCGTTAAACCTTTTCATTTCTGGAATCAGCAACAAAAAATACACCCTGCCCCCAGACCATAGATCTCCCATTTATGAACACTGATTAGGAGTAGTACACTAGCAGCAACTCCTTGGAAATTCAGATAATGAAATTATGATTATTCAGTTAGAGTTTACTGAATTAGTTTCCCATTTCCCACTTCTGTATTGCAGAGCATAGCTCCTCATTGTTTTAATTGAGAGGAGAGATTAATACCAACTGTGCTTAGCCTCTTATCTTTGCTCAACAAGAAATTATATAATGTTTCAGGAAATGAGTAGAAGTCAAATAACCACCTCTTTCAGGGTTAAATGCTTAGGAAGGATTCTGCTTCATCCATTCTGGCATCTTACGTTTACTCAGGACAGACAGCAAAAGTAAAAAGCTTCAGCTGTAACACCAGAGGATCAACCTAGGGTTAAAAGTTATTTTCATGCCTGGTCAGTTCCTACAGGTCTGTAAGGCTGCCAAGCCAAGTGTGACTTGCGATAGCAGTGACTTTTGTCCTGGTGCTAATCTACCTGCATCTCACTGCAGACTACCACAGATTCATATTTTAGGGGCACAGGCACAGCCAGTACAATATTAAGAAAACAAAGCATCTAAGAATAATGAGATTCTTGACACAAATAGACCTGTACCACAGGGAAGATCCCTGGGTGTTTCAGGATGTATGACTAACTGGTAAGATACAAGAAACAGCAGCTATAGGGAGCACAATGCAAGCCCTGTGCACCATTGTTTTTGAAATTAGTGTTTATCAGTTTTCCATGAATCACCAACTGTTCTTTAAATACCAGTGTCTGTATTCTTCAAGAGGCTATAAATAGACCCAGTTTATTTGGCTGTTCCGGTGAAAGCTGTGAAAAGGATGACATTTGTTCTTAATATATAGCAATGATGAAAAGCTGTCACAGGATCAAAACACTTTTCTTTCTAGCCATGAATGACAAGTACTTCTGTATGCTGTCACATCCCCTTCTGATGGAAAAAGGACCTTATCAGCCTGTTTGGTAATAACTCCTCAGGTTGTTTTGACTAGACCTTTTTTCCTTCTGATGACTTCAACCTACAATACATCATGCTGGCTATATTGGTTTGTATTTTACAACACATTATTTCCCAAGCTCAACAGTATCACCAGGCCACTATTATTAGAAGTTTAAATCGGCACAAATCTATGTCAATTAATTGAGCTTTTTGCTGGTATTTCCCAACCATCAATTGTCTTGTACTTCAAGCTACACTCAGATATAAACTTATTTCTCCAAGGGAGGAAAGTAAGAATTAAGCAACTTGTGCCCTATCACACAACAGCACCAAGCAAGGTTACAATCATTTCCTACACCACTCTCACAGGGAAAAAGAGCAGGGCAGCTGACCTACTGAGCAACATGAACATAGAGAGGAGCTGCTAGAGAGCAGACCTCCATCTGGATCTCCAGGACCACACACTTTCTTCCAAACTTCAAGGAAAAAAAAAAATAAGATGAGCTTAGCAAAGATTTCTTCCTCATACAGTGGGATGAAACTAAAATCTACACAGCCTCATTGTATTCAGACTTATCCAAGAATGAACTTGGAGTAACACATCTTTGTTATGGTACCATAAGGCAAAGCAAACATTTAAACAGGAGACAAATGAATCCTGTACACAACAGCACATTAAGGAACCTTTGTGCTTCAGACATGACTGAAGAAAAAATAAGAGCTTAAAAAATAGATGAGGTTACATTTCTAGTGTTATCTGAGGTCCACCAATTCAGTTGTCCATTTTCTAAGCAATATCAAGAAAATTTTGATGTGAGAAATATAATCTAGTCTTAACTTAAAGACAGGACAGTCAGCTTTGTTTGTTGGTTTGCTTGTTTGCTTGCTTGTTTCTTTGTTTTTTACCTTCTCACTTCATGAGCAGCTTGCTCTCTACTTTTGCCAAGCTTCTAACTGTTATCTTCAGTCTTTCAACTTACAGGGATTTGTGCAAGCTCTTTGTGGTTTTGAGTCACAGATCCACACCCTATGAGCTTTCACTTGAATTTCAGGTTTGCAGTAGCCAGCATTGCCATGTCTTCGGTATCCTTCCTAGAAAATAGATTCCAAAGAGTATATTTTGGCTTCTTTGAAGCGACCGTTAAAATGCTTCCCTACTCAACTTGGCATATCACGGAGCAAATCAATGATACCACTCCAATGCAATTGTTTGATTCAGGTCAGATCTTCAAAAACCTGAAGGGTACTTTGAACAGCAAGATCACTGTATCAGACTGTCCTTAAAGTGCTGCACCAAGCACGCTTTGTAGGAGACAAGCACTGAAGTCTGTGCAGAAATGAATAAGAAATTACAAGAATACCGTAATGATTTGTATGTGTTTTTCTAGCACAGATCAATACTGCTTCCAAGAAATCAATGCTTTTGAAGAAAAAAGCAGGATACTCTGCGCAGAACTGAAAAAAGGCACATAGCTGTATAATACACATACCTAAGAGGTTCAAAGAAAAAAAAACTTCAAAACAAATACTCATGCTTTTTCTTAGAGGAATTGCTTTATGGGACAAGATAGGTTGCTTAGGAAAAGTAGTTGTACTGTCAAGTTACTGTTCTTATTACATTACAACCACTCTCCAAAAAGCCTTAGACCTTACTTTAAAATATTTAAGAACCTATGCTGATCAGACCTGGACTTCCGAAGCACAGACAAACCAAATCCCAACACTTACAGGCTGATGCCATTCCTTTTCCAAGACATCAAGCACATAGATCTCTCCTTCCTGCTGTGGCTGGTGGAAAGTTGTTGGGGTTTCTGCATTAGTCAGCATAAGTGGACCTTGTTATTCTCATTAATTGCACCAGCAGGGTACAGAATAAACAGCTGCTTCAGAGGGAAAAGGATAATATGAGAGCACACTGTGATGAATAAATTGTAATGAATAAAGTGGTGCTGTTCTAACCTGCTCGTGTTCCTGCTGTTATTTGTGAACAGAAGGAAGTAACAAAATAACAGCCTTAGTAAGCACACAGTCACTAAAACACTGTTGAGCTCTAGCATTTCCACAGCACAAGGATTTAGTTCATATGGTATGAATACCGAGCACAGGTTCCTGTCCCAGAACTTCAGTGACAATGCAAAGTTTGGGGGATATTGCTCGACCACAGCCTTTTCTGGGGGGGTTCACAAGCCCCAGAATGTGGGCACTGACTCTGTCCAGATAGCTGTTTGTGTAGAGGTGTGCAGTCATGGTCACCAAACGGAAATACCCAGACACAAACCCCAGCAGAAGAACACCTTCTTTCAAATTTCTTTCGAAGTGACCTGATTTATCAGGAATATATTTTTCCTGATTTAAAAAAGAGAATATTTAGTACCTGAAAACTTGGCTGAAATAGCTTATTTGCAGCTAAGAGTCAACTAGCAGATGCTATTATTAAGCCCCTTGTTGATAGAAATAGGCTTAGGCAAATTATAATAGGAAAT
This sequence comes from Oxyura jamaicensis, assembly GCF_011077185.1. Lineage (NCBI taxonomy): Eukaryota > Metazoa > Chordata > Aves > Anseriformes > Anatidae > Oxyura > Oxyura jamaicensis. The sequence goes on along the minus strand of NC_048899.1, from coordinate 13,558,647 downwards.
AGGCAAATTATAACACAATTTAACTTTAGCTCTTCCAAAAATCACAGCACAGGTATGCACTAAAGTACTGTCTCCATATCCACAGAGAAAGTGGATCAGTTTAGGAAACAAAGCAGTAAAACTTGGTCCTGCCAGGTATGTGCTGGCTGGGCTTGGAAAATTACACTTCTGGGCTCCATCTTTCAATTTTTTAGGTTATTTTTCCTGCTAAGGTAAATGAGGGATGCTGATTTTTGTACAGTGGCAATAAAAGCCCTGGAGGGAAACTTTCAGACAGGCCAGAAGGTTTTAGAAACACAGGCTCCCTACTTCCCAGTAAGAGTTGTACTCTTAGATGCATCCCCTAGATGCATACATCTAGTCCAGAGTGAAAATGTTTTCTAGAAGGGGGGATGAGCAGAGGGACATACCTTGTCTCAGGATACTATGAGATACACTTAAGGCTCTTCCTTTTCCCAATGAAACTCCTCTGTTCCTTCCCCAGCAACCCCAAATCCCACACCAAGCAGCAATTACATGGTTTGAACCAAGCTCAGGACACCAGTGGTCCACATATCAGTATGGCCATAGGAGCCAGGAAGTATGGAAACAAAAGGCTGGAATAGAAGGGATGGATGAATTTAAGGCAGAGAGGAAGCGACTGGCCCTCGTGGGGAGGGACCCTCTGTGCTCTACCAAACAGCCCCGTGCTCTGCTTGTTGCTGGCTTTCTTCCTGCCACTGGCCACCGTGGCTGCGGGCTCTGCTGGGCACGTTCACTATAGCACAGAGCTTGTGTGACCATTATAGCCCTCCGGGCTGCCTGGGGCGACGCATGGCATTTCCTGGACATAATGTCCTTTTGTGCGTCTAAAACAAGCTGCGCGTTCTCTTTTTAACATATCCCTCTGTCACTGAGTTATTAAAATAACATCAGTGTCGCTCCAGTCAGAGCACAGTCTATGGGCTGGCAGTTAAAATCTGCTGTCAATTACCAAGCAAAATGTGAATGAAATGAAGAACAAATTGTCTAACTTCATCAGCGTTGTTTTTCTCTTCTTCCCCCAGATAATAATACCTTAAAATAGACTGCCTTATTAACCATGGACCAGAAGGTTAATAAGTACATCAACAAAACAAATGTACTAAATTAAAACAATGCATTAACATTCATTAGTATTTCTCTGTTGATTCCCAAACATGCTGCTATTGCTATTGTGTTATTATCAGGCAATAATTGTTATGTCAAAAGATAGGACCCATATGGTTCAACGAGTTCCTCCGGGAGTTTCTTCTGTGTGAAAGTCAATCAAAAATAAGATTCTGGAAGGAAAGACATGGACACGGGAGAGCTGCTGTCAGAGTATGCAACCCATACAAGGGACTCAAGTGACTGTTAAAACAAAAGTTTAAGATCTAGGGGAAAATAGGGAAAGATTTGAAACCAGCAGGAAAATCAGCAGGTTTGTTCACAGACCATAAAGCTCAGGTGCCACTCTTTGCCAGGCTGGATCCTGCTATCCTAGCGATAGAAAATACCCTCTAATGCTTCCAGAAGATTCAAACTATATTTTACTCCCCATAATATTTAAGAATGCTGACCCAGGTGAGCTGAAATAGGCCTTTTTGGAGAACATTTGCCCTCTGAAATATCCACTGTCCTTAGGATAAATAGAATGGATAAATAGAAGATGGCTAATGTCTGATGCTGTGTATCCTAGCTGAGCTTGCCTCCCATCAAGCATTAAATCCTTTGATACAGCTCAGGTCTTTGTGATAAACATTTAATCAAAACGACTAAATGTTTAAACCAAAGCAAGTGCCCGGCACAGCCCTGCAGCACCCGGCTTGGAGAAATGCACCCGCACAGCAGGCATTTGTCTCCTGGTCTCTGTGCCCTCTCTTCCCCTCTCTTCCCCGACATCTGTACCCCCTTGTTTTGCGGCTCCAGCCTCCCCTCGCCCAGGGCCGGGTGCCAGTGCCTGGATCTGCCCCGCAGCCCCGGCTGGCTCGCGCCTGTGGTGAGCTTCAGCTGGTGTCCATAGGGCTTGCCGGCCATACGCATTCACCAAGACCATCACTGCGGGGTTTGGAAGCAATACTCGGATTACATCACTGCCTTTGTGTTTTTCCATATCCTTTGCAAGCTCATTGTAATTTGCTATATGCTTTTTACTTCACCATTTTAATAGCACAGGCTGTTTTGACTGGCTCTATCTCGCTGTTCTATCTGGCGCTTTGTATTTACCAGGCGTGCTGGTTGTGAAAAGAGTTGCGTAAGCTGGTTTCTATGGCAGGTTTCTATTCACCATCTGCTTGACTGAAAAATATCTTTTTCAGTTAACACACTGGGTCTGGTGTTTGCATCTTTTGTTTCCTTCCAGATGCAATCTCACAAACGCAGGAGAGGCTGCGAGCCTCTGCGGGGGGAGGACGGGCCTTCTGAAACAGCCCTTTCACCCGTCTGAGAAGCGCAGTGTCCTCTCTTGACCACCACAGGAAACTTGACCTCCTGAAAAGACCCTTTCCCTGCACCCAGCTACTTTCCATGGCGCTGCTTTATCGCACAGAAGATAAAACTGCAAGGCTCTTTCTGTTTATACATCCATCCCATTTCTGGGCCGCTTTCCTAAGGAAGCGAGGGTCTGAGCTGGCCGTCAGCACGTTCCTCTCCTTCCCCAGCCGCTGGTGAGCCGCCGGCTGCCTTCAGTCCCGCTCAGAAGAGGGGGCAGAAGGTGAAATTTCCTCACATCTTACAGGAACGCAGCTGGCCGTGATGAGAAGACTATCTGTGACCCTAGGGAGAGCTCGGCCTGTGTGATGCTGGGAAGGCAGACCAGGAGAGGGGTGCTCCGTGTGTGGAGGAAAGGCTCTCCGTTCCCCACAGCCATGTGGGGCAGGGGGAAGGCCAGGCTGCACTGTGAGGGCTGAACGGCCGGATGAGCTGAGAGCCATGCACAGCAGAGCCCAGGCCCTGTGCTTCGTCCCACAGCCACCGCCGTGCTGACAGCCAGGCGAAGGCAGCCAGCCGGGGCTGGGGCCAGGCTCGGCACAGCGGGTGCCTCACGGAGCAGAGTGAGGTAACGGGGCACAGGCGGTGCGGGTGGCACGCTGCCCCAGCCCCTCCGTGCCTGCAAAACAGGACGTGCCCCCACGCACCGCCTTTTCCTCCCATTCAGCGGCAGGAGGGCATGGCCGTACAGCAGCCCTGCTGCTGGGCCACCGGCACAGGCCCGGCTTTCAGAGGAAGCGAGTGTTCACCCGATGAAGGAGGCCCCAGGGCAGCCCAGGGTGGTGGGCGAGGTGCTGCTGAGGCCCACGCTGTGCCCCTGTGGCAGAGCTCGGGCATCCCAGCAGAATGGAGCAGTGGCTCCTGAGCACGTTTCACTGGCCTTTGTAGCTCACTCTCAAAACCGTGCAGGGACCATTTGGACCAAAACCTGTTTTGTTCTCATGTGCAGTTCACTCAACCATGGCTCATGGCTGTCTCACTTCGCCTGAGAGAAATAGGATATATGCTTCAAGAGCAGCAGAGACACATGGCTGGGCCTTTCAATACCTTAATGCACAAGTCTACCAGCAGAGTGGAGGCACAAGTACGGGCCTTCTCAGACCCTGCGTGTTTCTGACAAAGGAAAGGATCGGCTGCAAGAGGCATGTTTCCCTTGGACAGGCCCAAGGGACCTCTCAGCACGCTGAGCAGAGACAGCCCAGGCAACCTGGCAGGATGTGGCTCTCCTCTAGCCTTGTCCTCAGATGCCCTGTTTGTCCTTTTCACTCTTTTTCTCTTATTCTCATTTTCCTCTTTTCCTTTCCTTTATGGTTCTTTTTCTCATTTTTCTTTTTCTTTTTTCTTTTTTATTTATTTTCGTTTTCTTTTTTTCTTTCTTTTCCTTTTCCTTTTCCTTGTCCTTTTCCCATTTCCTCTTCCTTTTTTCCTCTCCTCTCCTTTTATTTATAAGCTATAACAAATTAAGTTTTTTAAGGAGACAGACCATCAAGGTAACATCTACTCTCAGGGTGGATACTTCTAAAACAGAGAAAGCAAGCACCTCCTGCAGGGCAGCAAGCCATTTCCATGCACTGTTCTCCCCAGAGCATGAACTTTCACAAAGACAAGCACAGTGGGCAGCGTGCTGCTGGCAAAACATGATGGATCAGGTAGCATTACATCAGAGCAGCAGCCTCTGAACTAGCCCACTGGTGCTGGGCCATGAATCATCATGAGGTTTTACTGTATAAAAAGGTGCACACCCTAAAATATTTGGGCAATTTGCAGAACTGTTTTTACAATCTACAGCTTAAAAGAATTGAAGTAGATGGTAATTGTATATTTTTTTCCCTAAATAGGGAAAGAAATATGGGGACAGGAGAAAAGCATACTTTTTTTTTTTTTTTTTTTTTTTTTGAGCAAGCTATAGCCTCATGTCTTGAGCAGCTGGAGAGAAGAAAAAAAAAATAAAAAACAGGATAAGCAAATCAAAATTTACTTTGAGGGTTATAGCTTGTTTACAAGATTCGGCCAGAACACAAGGCATAGAGAAAGTATCTGGCCACATTCCCTTTGTGCACTTTAGCAGTCTGCAAATGTGATCTGAAAAGAAAATCATCAAACAGAATAACTTCCAGAAAGAAAGTTTTCAGCTGAAACCTCCTGACCACTCAGCAGCAGCACCCGGGATAAGTTTCCACAGAAGTTCCCCCACGGCTTTTGTAAAGGCTGGTGACCCCTGTGCAGGAGCTGCAGCTGCCTCTGCGCAGGACCCAAACCTCCTCGCTGCCTGTGCGCAGCCAAGCCCCTCAGTACATGCATCAGCAAACAGAAGGTCTTGAAGAACATTTTGAGTGGGAAAAAAAATGGTGCTGCAGTTAAGAAACTGAGGTAGGGCTCAGAAACACCCATCTGCCTTGGAGGTGCATTGCCACAGCCTGGACAAGGCAAATGTTGCAAGCTGAGCCAGCTGGGCTTGGCCAGCCACTTCGTTTCCAGCCCTAATTAGCACTAAGGAGCAGCGGAAGAGTCAGAGCGCTGTATTCTGTATCAAGCGTTAAGAGGACTAGGACATTTTTTTGAAAGGTGGTTTCTTGTGCTCTTTTCTGTGTATTTATATGCAGTAGTTTATGAAAACAGATTTAGTCACTTGCATGCATCAAGGAGGCTGAGAACTGCTTGTATGAATCATGGGGCTAGGCCTGAAATTACATTCAAAAAAACCCTTACACCTTAAATAAAATAAAATTAAAAAAAAGAATAAAAACTAACAGTGACAACAAGGAAAAAGGTATTATACCCCGGAGTTACTCTTTCTGCAGGAGTAGGGAGGTCAGGCCTGAAACCGCAGCAAAGGGCAGCATCAGAATGACTGGCAGCTGCTCTGGCTGCAGTCACTCCACCAAAACAAGGAGTTTCTTATGTGTCCAGCTAGACACAGGATCCCCTACAGCATTTTTTCTACATCTTCTGTGAAAAGCTTTGAATGAAGTGGAATAACCCTAAGGGTTGTGCTACGGCAGGGGGAACACAACCTGGAGCGCTGAGTGGTGGGTTAGGGCCATAGTGCCGTGACCAGGAGGCCTATGCAGGTGTTTGGATACAGCTGCTCTTCCCAAGAGGGCCATGCTGCCATATACACCATTAGGGACTTCTGCCAGCCTGCAAAGCTTCCTCAAGGAGAGCTCATTTTGGCTGTGAATGGGGTTATTCTCTTCCACTGTCCCCTAAACGCAGCTCACACATGAGATCTCCTGTTCTGGCAGGGGGCGTAGCTCTTCACTGTTAGTTTCTGCTTTGTGAATTAGCTGGTTACTAACACCAGATTTCTTGTTATCCTGCAGGGAGACTCGCACCATAATAACATTAAAGTTATTTGTGTATATAATGTTAGAGTGAGGCTTGCTCTGAGGTCCAGCTCAGGCTCTCTCTTGTTTGTGGCTTCAGCTCCCTTTGCAAAGTCCAGCTTGCATTCAGCCCTGGGAGCTGAAAAGCACCCTGAGAACAGGGAGTGTCTGAGTGCGATGTTCTAACAAGACTAAAGGAGACACTCATGAAAAGAGAAAAGAAATGACTATGCAATGCTGTCTCTGTGAATACAAGTAGAGAGTACATTAAAAAATAAAAAAATTTAAAAAAAATCACCACTTTCTGACAAAAATACTGGAATTAATCCTGGAAGCAGGTTCTTAGAGAACTGTGGCAAAATCCCCCTGGACTTTTCCCATGCTAAGGCAATTGCATTTAACCAGGAGAAACAGGATATACAAGTGCATCTGTAAATTACTGACTTCCAAGTTACTAGATACATTTTAGACTGAAAGAAGAGAGATCAAACAATATTTGGCACTGAATTTAAAACAGGTTTAAAATAAATTGGAGCAAATTTCTCAAGAAGAGTTCAGCAAAACATTGTCAAAATGTCAGATTGACTGTGCTATGCTGCCTCACTTCCCAGAAGAGCCGTGGCTGCTCTCTGATTTCCAGGGGAAAATGACGTGTAATATAATCCTTTGGTAAAAAGGACAGACCTCAGCATGCAAAGGAAAACAAACTTTATATCTGTTCCACAGGCAAAGGTTAAACAAAAATTCTTCTATTAAACATATCTAATCTTCAGATATTGAAAGAAAGAGAATTACAGCTATGATGAAAATACACCAAGAAAAGAAAACCAAACAAACATGTATTTCTTCTGGAAAAAATATACTGTTCAAATAATGAAGGGAACTTCCAGACAGTGCTTAAATAAGTGATATGTGTTATAATTTCTCCCATTCATAACTTGATGATGGGCATCTCTTCTTTTCCTGCTAGAACATAATTTCCTCCACCTGTCCCAATTCCAAAGTCCACACGTATAAAATCATCCTCTGCAAAGCAGCAGGATGTTATAAGAAGCTCACTTTTATCTACCAAGACCAATGAAATATGAAGCTTGCATGTTACAAAGCATTAAAACATGTGTCCAAAACCCAAACTGATCCTACCATATGTTTTGAGGCTTTCACCACAGGGTACCACCAAGTAAGAACATATTTTACTGCCTCGTAAGGCAGACAGTCTTTCCACATCAGCTCAGTGCCTCCTTTGCTTCTGCAGGAACGTGTGCATTATGCTTCCTCATCTTACTTCTTTGCTGTTTATATGTTCACTGCATTTTGTCAGAAAGAGCATGTTTTGGTTTTGATTTTTTAAAGCCTGTAATCTGACGGTTTCCCAGAAAGCCCCTAATAGCGGTCATGCTTCTAGCTCATGCTTACACTATGTGAACTGCAACTTCTCAGGGTCTTTAATTTCAGTATTAATTAACCGACCAAACAATAAATTAGATTTAAAGGGAAATCTTTGGGGAGGAAAGAGCAGATTTGATTTAATTACAATGAAGTGTCTTGATTATTTTTCATATTAGTACTAAGAATCTGCACTTAAACAAGTAATCTTTGTCCTAATAATTAATATAATTTGTCCCTACAGGTTATTTCCTGCCTGAAACTAAGGGTTGTTGTTTTGCAAAGGTAGAAGGCTGAGCCAGTGAGGGTAAGGATAGGGGAACAGCTATTCATCACAGCACCATCTGCCTCCCACACAGGAATGCACCTTGTTCGCAGCAGGAAAGCACTGTTGCTGATCCCTCAAGGATCGTGTGCAGTATCTGTTTTCACACAAGGGTATCTTGAAGGTATCCCTGAGGGTAAAGCCAGCAGACATGCCAAGTGCCCAGGGAGCCTGGGGGAAAACCTGAAGACTCCCAGAGCAAAGCAGAGAAGCAAGATGACCATGCAGCCCCCTCTCCTCCTGTAGCTCCTTGGAGTCCTGCGAACTTAGAGGCGAGCCCTGTAGGAAGGCTGGGAGAAGTGAGGACCTCTGCTGCCCACCAGGCAAGGGCAGCTGTCCCTTGCCTACAGGACTGGCACACCCACAGCCTGTGTGCCTCATCTTCCTGTCGTCTTCATTAGGCAGGGATCCACATGAGTGAAAAATATATTTGAGGTAGTCCCATAAAGGCTATACCTATAAAGGTATTTAGGAAGAGGCAAGGCAGAGCTCTTGCTGCCCTTGCTCCTGCCTGCAGAGGACTCCATGACCTCTCAAGAACCCTTCCAGAGCTGGTGTTGGTTGGTGTACGGTAATCACTGGGCCATGCCTGTATTTGAACTGTTTGACAAGAAGGATGCTTACACTTTTTGTAGTGTAACGTGCACCGTAAAGGCAGATTTATTATTATTATTATCACAGTTATCATTGCTTGCTTAAGAACTAGTACAAGATGGACTGTGGTTGCTCAGGAATGTGAGTAACAATGTCCTTGAGGTCTTCGACGGGAACAGGACATTTTCTGCACCAGCCCGCAGCCAAGCTCTATCTGCAACCGAAGGAAGGAAGCAAACCGACCTCCGCAAACAGAGAAACGCGAACCTAGTAACTGCAGCACCACCAAGTGTCAGCATCGGACATGCCACGCACAGGGAAAAGAACTGCGAGGGGAAATGCAAGACTTGAACGTTCAAAAAACGTTTTTGGCTTCTAAATCAAAACAATTTAAGATTTTAAAAAGTTGTGCCAGTATCTGGAACCTGCAAGCTTTCTGCCAGTGTCAAGATACGCTATGCTGTGTCTAGGTAACACTTTCAGAAAAGGAAATATATATTGCATTAATAAGGGAATATGTTCAATAGAAATTTAGATTTAAAACCTCAGTATTTTGAGTGGGCCCACGTTTGTTAACCACATTCACATGCATAGGCACACACAGTCAGATGTCCCGCACTGCGATATTTGCAAGAGTCACAGCTTTCAGCATGGATGGGGATTTGCTTCACATTACAGCATGCGGCAACTACTGAAGTATACAATTTTAAAGAAAATCTTCCCCTTCTGTACGTGTGTTATAGTATTACAGGTGTATCAGAGCCTTGTAGACATGTTTCCCTTCTCATTTCAGAGGAACCCATTGCATCTGGGTCTCACCACAACCGTCAAGAACTACGAACCTATGACACCACCGTCTTTTTTTGTTTGTTTGTTTGTTTTCAGGAAATAGTATGTGCCCTATGATGAGAGGCTGAGGGACATGGGTTTATTCAGCCTGGAGAAGAAAAGGCTTGTGTGTGTGTGTACATGTGTGTGTGTTCATAGCAGCCTTTTTGTAACTAGGAGGTGATTCTGTGCTGAGATCCATATTTCTAAATGTGGAATTTTAAGAATCTGTTGTGGTATGGAGATGAGAATGGCAGCAATCAAGAAACTTTCAGATCTTGCCTTTATTTCTGAAGAGCATTGCAGTGAGAGCCAATAAAGAGGTCCCTACTCTTTGTGATACCAGAAAGTTACCTTTTCCCCCAGGTGTGAGCTAGCAGTGATCCTTCCCTTGAAGAAGGAAGACACTAAGATTTAACAAAAGCAAGAAAGCTACAAATCTGGGACGATTTGGATCCATTTTCTGTACTTTCATGAAAACTAAAGTGATGATGTAGACCAAGCACCACCTGCTGTCCAAAAAATGAAGGTCTTTACATTTTTAACTACCAAGCCCAAGCTAACCGCACCAGGCCTGAACACTTCAGCAAAGAACCTGTTTCTGCAGATTGCTAAACCTTAACAGTAGTCCTGATCAAACCCCCAAAATTCTTGGCTGCTTTGAAGTCTGAGGCATTCACACCTACCGGTACTGTGCAGCCTCCATGGGCTTTGAAATCCGCAGCACTGCTTTCCACTCTGTAACTAAACATGAGCCTTTAAACAGATAAAGTGTCTTCTAAACTCCTCCAAAATTAAGGATATCACATTAAATTCTCCTCACTTCAGCAGACCTTACATTCCTGGGCCTAATCTTAACCCTTACCCTAAGTCTAACACTAAGGAAAATTGTAAAGAAACAGCTCTGAGGAAAAGCTACCGAAGGATTAGGAGGGAGGCAGTCACCTCTTTTCTCCTTTGCCTACCTGATCTCTGAAGACCTTACAAAATACAGCAAGGAACATTTTTCCAAACCCTAGCCCAAACTCTAGCTTTCAGGAAAATTAAAACCACCTTCATAGCACCCCCCTCACACCCCCTAAAAAAAAAAAAAAAAAAAAATCTGTCAGAGGATTTCAGATCCCTCTCTACCTGAGGTCTTGGAGGGCCTGACAAACCACCACAGGAGACTGTTTCTGGGATATGGTCTTCCTAAACTTGACCCAGAGTCAGCCCTTCGGAAAGGTTTAGCCTTTTACTGACCTGTTGCTTGAGTGGGTTGAAAAAGACCACAAAAAATCTTCAGACCTGCTTTCCCTCTACCTCAAGAAGCCTTACAACATATATCAGGAGATTTGCCTCCAAACCTTAAACTGAATACTAGCTGGCTACCTACAAGAGTTTAAACACCTGTGTCCTCTGTCTAACCACTGGCCATTCACACGCCTCTGGACTGATCTCATGGCTCTGCAAAACACAGCAGACAACCTGCTTCTGCAGCTCTTATTTTCCCAGATCCTGATCTTAACCCAAACCTCACCCCATCTCGAGGTTTATGAAAGCTCATGTTTTACAGACAAAGCATTTGTCCAGGCTGGTTCACTGCTTACCTCCCACTGAATGCAGGAGGAAAACATGTCCCCGCTCCAAGCCGTACTGTCCAAACGTGCTTTGTGTTCAGCTCCCAAGCTCTAAAATTCTCCCAAAAGCCAGATATTCAAGTTTCTACAAAGTCCTTCAAGTTACATCCCCGGACCTTGTGAGCTGCAGTACAGCATGCTGCCTGCCAGTGAAAGGCTGAGATTCTTCTCGGGGGGGGGAGGGGGAGGAGGGTATTTGTTTATGCATTTATTTCATATTTATAAGAATTTGTTGCGCTGTTTTTTATTATTATTGCGTGTTCTCCCTGCGAGGCGCGGTGCGGGATGCCCTGGGCGCCCTGCAGGGGGAGCTGCGCGCCCGTGGCGGCGGCGGCGGGGCCGAGCCCGGGCTGCGCGGAGCTGCGCGGGGGCGCACCCTGAAAATACCGCTTTCAGCCGAAAAGGGTCTGAAAAAGAAAAGGCAAAGGAAGCGAGGGAAACAGAAACCGACTCGCTTCTCACACGATGACGGCGAAGAAGCAAAATGTGGGGTTCCAACGTGAGCAAACCAGCCCAACCTCGGCCAAAAATACACTGAGATTGATTTTGCAAGAGGTACACTGTATGAAATACGAGACATTAATGTTGTTAAGCATTCAGATATAAGACTATAGCTAAACATTAAAAACTCATGCCAAAATAACCTAAAAACAATCACCTGAAAACATAAACCTCTTTTTTATTTTTTTAAAGTATAAACGTATTTTATTGAAGCATGATGATTTACATTATTTAAATAAAGCCAGAGGAAAGCTAGAAAATGTCTTGGAGTGAAGAGGAAACCCAAAACAAAAGTAGGTAACAGAAAAAAATGAATAACAGATGGACCAACTGGAGAATTGTGCTTAGTGTAATTAACATTAGCACTTACTGGTAACGGTTAATGGTCCTATACCATCACACATCCCAAAACAAAGCCTGATCAGAGATGCATCAGAAGACATCAAGTGAAACCCTGAGGCTTACGTGCAATTTAGATCACGCTGAAGACATTTTCATCTGTCTTCATGAGAATCTACAGCTATCAGAGAGAAAGAGATATGAATGTTTCCATCACGTAATCTCTACGTTTTCTGTAATAACTGCCCTTTGCCACCAAAATATTATATATCGGTAGTTTCTTTTTGTCTAGCTCTAAATGCTACTGGCTGTGAAGATTTACACCCCTTCAGTTGCCATTAAACCAGTAGGAATCTATCTGAAATCACTGCTTAGCATTTAAAGACACAAATCTATTTTTACTGAAATCCACTGTGAAGCCAAGAATATATTTTTAAATATTTACTAAGTGTGACTTTTAAAAGTTTTTTTTTTTTCATGTCAGTAGAAAATCCTTTGTATTTTCCACTAGTATTTCAAAAACATGCTTCCATGACATCTTGCAGAACTGCATCTTTTCAGTCAGAAGTATAGTTCTGTTCAAAGTGAACTGATTATCCCGTCAGAAAGCTGCAACTGTGAAACCTTCTCAGTAGCATCCGTTTTGCTCATAAGCTTTTGTATTTGAAAGAAGTTCAGCAGTGTTGTAGTTAATGAAAAGACTTGAGAAAATGAAAACGTGTAGGTTGCAGACAAGCTAGAAAAAGATGACGTTCACTAGGTACAGTAGTTGTTTGACTTTTAGAGTCTTCTCCACCACGCTTGAGAGCTAAATGGAAAACACAAACAACAGAAAGAAAAAAAAAAAAAAAGAAAAAAAAACCTATACAAGTCTTATCTAGAAAAAGATGTTATCCAGGAGAAGTACCTTTTGCATTATTTTATGTATTCACAAATTCAAAGGCAGTTTGTGAATTTGAGTTTTCTGAGACAACATACAATTGCATACATATTATTTGCTGATTTATAACAGTCATCGTTCAGCTTGCCAGCATATTTCTGCAGTAGCTGGGTCTTGAAGTAACAGATTAGATTACCTCTAATTTTCCATTTATAATAGTAAAGATGGTAAGGTCCTAGTTTCTGATGGAGCTTCCTTGGGAGCTATAGTAATATGTAAATAATGAAGGCTACTCATAGCCATGAACATATACGTTGTTTTCCTTCAACAGATACACACATATAGATACGAATTTACTTATGAACACATAAATGGAGCACATGGAGCATTGCCATTTCACTTCTAGAATATGTGTGAGAAAGATACTCATGCAAACAAATGCAAACATGAAAAGAGATTTTTAGAGGGAGTTAGTTTGCTTCTTTTCATTATCTCACAAATATTTGCTCTATTTGGTACACAGCAACAGGACTTCCCTGTATATTCTGCCAGAGAAACCAAACAAATGTTGCAAAGGAGAAGAGAGAAGGAAGAGAGAGAAGGTTTTTACCATCACATCGTTTGCCAACTCTACAGGAACCTCTGTGCTGTCTTTAGGCATATACATATGAGTTGAGATGAATTGAGGATGGTGGTGGAGAGAAAAAGGTGTTCATGCTGTGGTTACTACTGCTATTCCAGACCGGAATCAAGAGCCCATAGAGAAAACCCTGCTCTGTGCATGGGCAGCACAGTCCTGGATGACAAGCCCAGAGTCGCCAGCACTACTCTCTGAGCCCTGATGGCTACAGAGGCCGGAGGGAAGGCAAGCTGCTGCTGGTCCCGTTCCCCCAGCACAGGGCCAAGCGCAGATCCGCACTGCAGGCTGTGCCCTGCAGACCACAGAGCACCGTGGTACCTCTCTGCACATTTTAATTGTGTAAGGCAACCGGCAGCTGGTATAAATTGGAGACATTCTTCATCTTCTCTAATAAATGTGGAAATTTGATTGAGAGTGCAGTAGCTAAATGAGCAGAGAAATGGCTCGAAGTTACTTTGTTTCATTGCCTCCCCCACCCCTCCCACGCAGCTGCGCAGCGCTGCCCTCATCGCCATTCATCTCCCCGCCACAGCATAATGCGCCAAAGCTGACTTCTGCACAGGTGCTCAGTTCCTTTTCTACTGCCTCTATGAAGCAAAATATTTGATCAAATCTATTTTCTCACTTCATCTCACATTCTAATGCCCATATCTCATTGAAGGCTTTTTTCAGTTTCTTGTAAACAATCTCACATCACGGTCAAGAATACTATTTCCAATTTACACCTTTATGCAAAGAAATGAAGGCTTCTTCTCTTGCATTCAACTAGAAACCAAACAAAATTTTTAAAAAGGCATGATTAAGTTCATTGTGCTAAACATGAGATTTACCCAGCAATTCTGGACATTTAAAGAAAAGAGACTTTCTTCATAAAAAGGACTTGCACAAAATACTAATTTTTGTATTCAGGTGGTAACATTAAGGCTGTTAGAAACAAGCTTCTGATCATAATCAGTTCAGTCAAAACATAAGACAGTTGAAAGTGATTGTGTATTGGTCATGCTGGTTGTACCTTGGAAGGAGTTAGCTGCAGAGATGCATAAAAGTCATGTGCCATAAGGGATGGATCCTGAGGACCAGCTTCTCTGAGTCTGACACCAGCTCCTGCATGTTTCTTTCCAAATATCACTTAGTTGATCCTTTTACAGAAACTTTTCCAATCTGCTGTGAAAAAAAAAAACATCTTGGCAGACATTTTCTTCCCTGTGGAATTTGCTAGCTTGGTTTCTGACTCAAACAATGCTGCTACCACTCGAATGAAGGCTACCATCTCTTGAGACTAAGAATGTAGATCTAAGCAGCCTTGTGCCGTCTGTCCTTCGGACAGGACTAGCAGGCAGTGACACATGAGGGTGAACTCGGAGGCAGAAGGCAACGCATTGCAGATGGATGGCGCAGTGCATAGGATGAAGGGGGCTTAAGCCATCCAGGAAGACTTCAGCCTCACTGAAGGTGTTTCAGAGATCATGAGTCTGGGAACGGCAAGAGTTACCTTCTGCCACTGACTCATTTCTAAAAACAAGGAGAAGAAGAGAATAATTCTCATGCTGGACAAAGGTTCATCTAGCCTGCAAATCACACTTCATCAGGTCCATCCTGGATACTTTAGCAAAGAGGAGAAAATGGCTAAAATGGCTCAGTTGCCCAAGACACAACAACTCAATGTAGCTTCTCATTACAGCAGAAAAAGCAAGAGGCTCCTCCACCCCTTTCCCTACCTCTCCTTTTCCTTGTTCTGCTCCCAGCTGCGCTTCCTGCCCCTTGCCCTGCACCTGCCAGGAGCTCTAACTCCTGCAGTGGTGAGGAGTACTCTGGGCTCGGTCACACCGGCACCCCATCTGTCTCACGAGGTGGAGCAGGTTGCTCCGAGAGCAAAGGAAAGGGAGAAATGGAAGAGAAGGTGGAGGGAATGAGCCCTCCCTCTCTGAGCAGCAGCAAGCTCTTACATTTGTCTGACTGCACATGAGAAGGCAGCAAACGTTGAGGGCTTACCCGTTTCCAAAGCTCAGTGAGATAATGCTTTGCTTCTAGCTCTGTAGATTTGTGAGCTGGGAGATGTGCAAGCAATCACCCTGGTTTTACTAAGATCCCTTGCATGCCTGCCATTAAGTATGCACCTACATTGTCACGGTCAGGCTGGTTTTCTTGGAACAAAGCCCCTCACCGAAGGGTGGGAAAGCAGCAGTGCTGCCGATGGACCTACAGACCTGCTCTGCAGCTCTGACACAGGAGGTCGGAGCTCCTACATGCCCTGGCTCACATTAGTTATTGAATGAGATGCCCCAGACTTTCAACAGGTAATCTGAAAACAAGTAGACCTAATGAACTTTTAACTACTTGTGGATGGATAGGGGAAGAAGGGGCTATAAATTACCGATGGACTTGATTAGATAGCTGACACCAACTGAAATTGCAAAGAGACTCTAATTATATCTACATTCAATACTTTACAAGTATAATTTAGAATATAGTGGAAATAGAATATAATATTAGAGTAATAAAATTTTACTGAGAAATTCTTGCTATTTGAACTTTGAACCTTCCAGTAGTTAAAGTAATATATATACTAAAACAAAAAATGAAGAAAAAAAAAAAAAAAGAAAGAAAAAAAGGCTGCTTTTTAATTCTAGAGGGAGTAATTTCTCTTAAATGAGATTTCTTATGGACAACTTTAAGCTTTAAATTAATTTCAGAAAGAATACACAGTCATTCTATTTACTGAGAGCTTTGCAGAGCACTAGTCTATCTAAAGATGAGATGGATACAGAAGGACTGCAAATGACAGTCTGAACTAGATCCTTAGAAATACATCGTAATGGTAGGCTCTATATTTCTGCTTCCACTACATTTCCAGCCAATTTGAAAAGATGCTACATCTGTTTCTTCATTGCCCTGCTGCTGGCTTTGAGATTTTCTGTGTCGTCAACAAGATTGTAGCAAGCACTGTAGCATGAAGTGTCAGGATAAATTTATGGAAATGCAGAAATCATAGATTTGCTCTCCACTGCCTTGTGCTTTGTATGGGCAAACACAGCTCCGCACGCCACCAGAGGAGAGTTCTCCACTCCCGTTAGAAGGGTAGGTTTAACACCTACTTTCAGCAGTGGCTGCGCTCTGCCGAACAGAGGAGAGGAGGGTTATTTATGTGTTCTGGTACGAGTGAGCATAAACAAGTGGATGCTCTAGCAAATTGACAATAGACTACTAACAAAAGGCCAGATGCTCTTATCCTCTTACAAGGGTGAAGAGGGACAAAATGAGTAAATATTTATATTACCATAGTGGCATGTAACTGGAGCTCAGTTGTGGAGGAAAGACAGTGATTTACCAGCATGTTCTTCCTCTCTTGGGAATCCACATAAACCAAGCAAAGGCTCAGCAGCAAGAAGAAAATTCTGACTGAAGGACTAAGGCAGATGAGAGTGTTACAGCTTTCCAGGACATGCTTTTCTCTGACCTCAGAAGGCGACTAGCAAAGAGCAATGCTTTCCTGGGCAGGAGTCACCACAGGTGACTATGAAAGGTCTACCTGGGTGCAGGAGAGAAGCGTCTGTGTGCCTGGTGACACGTGCTTCAGCCCCAGCACCTCTGAAGTCTGCTCTCTCCTGGAGCCTTGGCTGGAGCGCTGCATTCAGGACCTCTCCCTGCAAGATGACTCCCTCCAGAACGTCCTTAGCAATTGCTTCACTGGCAATCGCTCATACCATAACTCTTCTAAAGCCAGCCTTCCTGCAAAGGGCACCTGGCAGCCTGTGGTGTGTAGATCATTCCCGGTCCCTCGCTTTTTTTCCCAGCTTGCCCACCTTTCTCCCACAATTACTTAAAGTCAATGACCCTCAATTCTCATACACTGAGCACCTGAACAAGGCTTACAAGCCTCAGGTGCTTGGCCCCTTTTATCTTCCTTACTGCAAGATCAGAGAAAGTTAATTTTCCACAATAAATTACAATAAAATATTTTGTATTTCAGTTTTCTTTTTGATCTTAGTGGAAACTTGCCTTTGAAAGTCCTTGGAGTGTTGCTACAGGCTGTTTATGTGCATGTTGTTCTAGATCGCTGTCCTATGGCTTTAATATTTATATAACTTATTTAAATTAATATTAAGATTGTCGCCAGAAAATGGAGGACATTACATGAGAACGGGTTGTCATTGCAATGGAGAGTTAAGATAGTACAAGAATCTTATCAGGGTGGGAAGCAGGAGAAGAGCAGGTTGTTGGAGGCTGACTACCAAATGACCGCATGGAGTTGCTGCTTCAGTTGCAGAGCGCTGTTCTGTGAAAGAGTTTGCACCATGGACAACAGCAACTACAGCGTGGGCTTGTTTGCAGGCTTTGCTAGGAGTAACAATGCAAGCATCGCTAGTTCCCTCTGCACCCCATCACACATGCCATGCAGTGCTAGCACTGATGAGGAGCTGTCACGTGTGACAACACACTTTCTTGGGAGTATCCTGCACTGCTGTGAAATGCCAGTGGCATTTCTGGGGGTAACTTGGGGGTGATGACAGGGATGGCTTAGGAAGGCAACGACTCAAAATGCAGTGCTGAATGAAATGGGGAATATCCTCATATACACTTAGCAAGTGTTTCATTTGACTTGTTTGGTTCTCCAGATGTCGAGGCTGCACTGTGCTGTGATGGGAAAACGATTGATTCTCCATCATGCCCAGCTCGCTGTGGAGCACTTAAAGCCCAAACCCAGGTGTGCACTCACTCTGAGAGGTAAAAACAAAGCCGCATTATGTAATAAGATTTAATGATTATTTGAATCTCTTTTTCCATCCCACTGGATCATTGATTTAACCTTCCTTGTTTTGTTCTTGGGATATAGCTAAAATAAGTAACCGTGTTCTGAAATTAATCAGGATCATTTTTAGTGTAACACAGTAAGAGTGTTTTGACTTTTGCTTTCTCTCTTGAAGAAGGGAACACTAAACAAACCGAGATTTTTTGCTACGAACTGCAAATTTTTGCAAAATGTTCAGCTCACTTGGCCATAGGGAATGAATGTGCAAGCTATTATGTGTATAGCCTGGGGTTCAACCATTATTTTCTCTCAGGGGAAAACAAAAGCAGACCTTTTAAAGCCACCACTAAGGAGATTTCTATTTCGAGAATATGCAATAACTCATATTGAGACAAGATTTTAATCTCAGCAAAGCTTTGGATAATCTGCTGGCACCTGTGCATGCTGCTCTTCCACCCCATCGCACCAGTTAGACTGGGGGCCAAAGGCCGGACCCTGCAGGCTTGTTTCCAGCAGTGGTCCTGCACACGAGTGGGAGGCTGGCAGGAGCAAGGCAAAGATTTCTTTAGGACCTGCGCCCAAAATTGTCACCTACACAGAAATGACACCAGCGTCTGCTTCTTTTGTATTCAGTTGGAAGCTCTTATTCTTCTTTCCAAGGGCTGAGCTGGCAGGGGTATTTGTTGTGCTGACTGGCTTGGGAAAAGGTGTGAAGCACAGACAACCCAGTCCGAGGGGAACAGACAGACAGGTACTATCTGGGGCGATTTGGGAAAGAATTTGGAAAGATTTTTTCAGCTGTAGATCTAAGATACCAGCCATGTCAGCCCGTGTGTACTCTAGAGAGTCTCTTGCTGCCTTCACGATGTGGGCAAGTGGGGACATTTTCAATAAATAATGTGTAGATGCCACGACTGATGCTGTGGAGCCTTCTTTCTGCTGAGGCCTCTGTACCCGACACAAACACCAGCTAAACCGTGTCCTGCTTGTAAAAGGTCAGTCTGCAACTCAAAGAAGGAGAAGGAACAAGAAAAAAATGTTTTTCTGCATTGTAAGTTGGGCAACGCAGGGAATGATGCTGTAAAAGGAGCTCAAATAGCAGGGCAGAGGAAGGAAAAGAAAAAAAAATCTTTATCTGATGCATCTTAAATAGGTTTCATACCCTTAAAAATGAGCATTATTCATGTGAAAGGGTTAAGAATAACATCAGATTTATCTAATTGTTTGATTCTGTGATTCATGATTCACATTTTAAAGTCTACACCCTGTGAAGAATAGTGCATTATTAAGGAAGGGAAAGAGGCTTGCCAGGGACAGAAGGTAATTTCCCGTAGCAGGTGCATACAGCAGGTGGTACACAGTGTACCTGCGACGAAAAGGTAGATTTAGTCTAAGATTTTATTTAATATGGAAAACTTATTGCATCCTGAGCCACTACTGGGGACGTGCCAAAAATCGTGTCTGCGGCATGATTTATTACGTGAAAATACCACCGAACTAATCAGCGGAGTTACTAATTAATACAAATCTGCATTTTTGCATAAGCAATTAGTGCAAAGAGAGTGCAATGAAAGAGGAAGTTTGACTCATTTAATCTCAGTGTCTATTCAAGCGGAAAGACCCACTAGGGCAAGGCACTAGGATCTACATTCGGATTTTTTTTTCCTTTTGATTAGTTAAAGGAACTAAAAGGTCAAATTATCAATATTTAATTCAAATGGAAATGCATTTGTTCAAGAGGAAAGAAAACACTTTATTTAAACAAGGTGGGACTCTGGGGGTAAATGCCTGGATCAAAAATAATTAGATTTTGCAGTTATAACAGCATCTAAATCCCGCCCGATAAGAATCCTTTTTCCTAATAACAGAGGTGGTTTGACACCAATAGCGGAGGCTGTTGATGTTATTCAAACTCGAGCTCAAGCGGTAGCTGGCCTACCAATACGATTTAGACATTTGCTTTAATGGTACGTACTTCTCTGATTTGTTTTTGTTTTTTAATCAATTTGAACGATATTTTAAATCTATTGTGATTTCATAATTGTGTGTGCTTGCCTAAAACAGTCATTTAAAAAGCTGATAATTAAACCTTGGTGGCGACGTCTTTTCCATTAACTAAATAGAAGTTCACATTTATAGAATTAAAACAACGACAGCCTTTATCTAACGGCAAAAAAAAAGGCTCAATAACATTAATACACTGAGTCCTAAAGAGAGAAAAAAAAAAAAAAAAAAAAAAAAAAAAAGAGCAGAAACGGCACCTCTATCATTTCCCACCGGTTTCCAGCACCGCTGCGCGTCTCCCCGGGAGCAGCTGGCGCGGTGCGAGCGCACCCAGCCCGGCTCCGCGGCCCCGAGCCGCGCTCCCCCCGGACACCCCCGGCTACGGGGCGCCCTCCATCGCCCCCCTGCCCTCCCTTACCCCCTGCCCTCCCTTCTCTCCGCTCCCTCCGCTCGGCTCCCGTCCGCAGAGGGGCGAGGGGCAGCCCCCGGGCGGGCAGAGCCGCGCTCGCCCTTTCGCAGCGCGGCTCCGCGGTGCGGTGCGGGGCCGGGGGCCAGCGGCAGCGGCACTTTGGGGTTGGTTGGGGTTGTTTTTAGGATCCTTCGGGCTGTGCCTGGCTGGGGAGGGAGAGCGCAGAGCGCGGCCCGCCCGCGCCGCCCAGGCAGTAAATCACTCGCTAAATCACAGCGCGGCTTCCCCTCTCCAATAGCTTTGAGCTATTTGGGGACGCATCCTTTCCCCGCACTCTCGCAGGTGCAATATGAATCAATTATCTTAATTAAGATAATGCCGCAAACCCAGGAGATTTCCTCGGGAGCGGCTCCGGCGCTCCGGACAGCCGCAAGGCGTTTCCAGGGTTCTTCTTCCCCCCCCCCGGTCCCCCCGGGCCAGGGCCCGGCCCCGGCTGCGCCCCCGGCGAGGGGGGGCAGAGCCCTGGGGGCGGCCGGGGGGGCGCAGCTCGGATGGGACGCGTGCGGCTCGCGTGTCGCGCCGCGGGGGGGCGGGGGCAGAGCGACAGAAAAGGGAAAAGGAAAAGGGGGAAAAGGGAAAAGGAAAAAAGGAAAAGAAAATAAAGGAAAAGGGGAGAGGAAAAAGAGAAATGAAAAAAAAAAGGGGGGGGGGGAAGAAAAAAGGAAGACAAAGCAAAAGACAAAAAAAAAAGAAAAAGGTAAAAAAGGAGAAATAAAATAAAAAGACAAATAGAGAAATAAAAAAGAAAATAGAAAAAAAAATGGAAACGGGGAAGGGGAAAATTAAAGGAAGTGAAAGGAAACGAAAAAAGAAAAGGAAAAACGAAAAAGTGAAAAGGTAAAGAAAAAGAAAAGGAAGGAAAATGAAAGGGAAAAAGAAAAACGGAAAAATTAAAAGGGAAAAATAAGGGAAAAAGGGAAAAGGGGAAAAGAAAAGGGAAGAAGAAAAAGGGAAAAAGATTCGGGAGCAAAACAAACAGAAGCCAAAAGAGAAGCCAGATGGAGAAGGAGGAGTCTGGGTCCGGGGGAGAAAAGGGACGCTTGGAGCGATGCAATCAAGAGGCCGGAGACGGGGAGGGACGGGAAGGTGGGAAACCGGAGCCCCGGAGCCGGGGACGGCCGAGCTGGGGAGGCAGCGCAGGCTGCCCGGGGAAACCCGGCCGGGGGCGCGGGGGGCGCGGCGGGACGGACGGGGCGGGCGCGGCGGGGAGCCCCGGTGCCGTCGCGCATCCCCTCGCCCCGCCGCGCCCCGGTGCGCTGTGCCACCACCTCGTCCCTTCCTGTCCCCTGCCGTCCCCTCTGGTCCCCTCCCGCAGCCCCGGGGCCACCCGCGGGGGGGCGGA